>NW_011888825.1:6950683-6953345 GCF_000151845.1 Pteropus vampyrus | reverse complement strand
GAACTGTGTTAAGTATTCCACATACTTAACATTGTCTTACTCAATCCTCATACACCTGTAGCTGCTCTAGAATGTCTGTATTAGAGGTACTTACAGGTGGCAAGTTGCCAGGAAAAGGGTATCTAGGTACTTGCCTTGAGTTATGTTTGTCTACCAACCACACCATTGTAACCTGGATTGTCTGTTTATTTAGGATGACTTGGCAGGGAGGAAGGGGAATGCTGCCAGGAAATTCTTGCTGTTAATACTGCTCATAACAATCCAAAGAAGTCAGCACTATTATTCCCACTTTAGAAACAAGGAAACTGAGGCACAGAGAGGTTAAGTAGTTTGCCCAATGTCACATAGTTAGTAAATAGCAAATTAGTAAAAAGAGCTAAGATTTGAATCTCTATTAAAATGCATAGTTCAGTCTCTTAATGTGAATTTGTTACAATATTGTTGTAATTTAAAAAAATATTTAAAAAATTCAAATAGCCAATCTAAAAATGTGATTTTTAATATATCTAGATACACAGGGATGAAAATAATTTTTTGAATATCTTATCACTGGTAAAGATGGATAACAAATTAAAACAAATGTCTTAAGTGTTAGAGAGCACTACTACTAATACTAAGTCAGATGTGGCCTTTTATCTGTAAGTTTTCACCAAAGATTAATTTATGTGACTATCTGTTTTTTCCCTTTTAAATAGGAGAGATTTACAAGAAACATTTGAGCATCATGGAGCTTTTAGGTTCTACTTTAACAGCAACTTATGCCCACCCTCGACCAACACCAACCAACTTTCTACCAGCCATCAGTACCATGACATCAAGTTATAAGAACCGCTTCCCCCACTACAATTTGACCCATAGTTTAAGCCTTCCTTGGAGACCAAGCACATACTACAAAGTAGCTTCCAACTCACCGAACTTGGGCCCGTACTGTACCAGATCTCAGAAGGTGTCTGGGAGCACTATGCTCCCCTTTGTTTCCAACAGAACCACTCTCTTCACAAGGTATACTCCTGATGATTGGTATAGGTCCAATTTAACCAACTATCTGGAATCCAACACTTCCCGACATAATTCAGAGAAACTGCGGGTGGATACATCTCGCCTGATTCAAGACAAATATCAAGAAACAAGAAAAACCCAGGCAAACTCCACTCAAAACTTGGGAGAACGAGTAAATGACATAGGGTTTTGGAAATCTGAAATCATTCATGAGTTGGATGCAATGATTGGAGAGACAAATGAGCTAACTGATGTTAAGAAAAAATTAGAGAGGGCTTTGATGGAAACAGAAGCCCCTCTTCAGGTAAATATGAGACCTTATGATAAATGACACCATTTTTATGGTTATAATTCACTGATTAATTTCTGAGCTTATTAATCTATTGTGTTTTAGTTCACCTGTAGAAGCCAGTCCCCATCAATAAATTTGTAACTGGTTTTAGTAATGGTAAAACAATTTCCATTTTTACACATTATATAGAACAACCATTTAAGTAGAAAGAATTCTGAACACAAAGCAAAGGAGGCTAATTAAAGAGACACTTTAGGGCATACGGTGTTTATGATGAAAATGCTATCTTCCCATCTCTTAAAAAGACTGCTTAGTTGTTGCTGTCCCTGGATTAACATTAACAATATTTGAAAAAAAACACACACACAACAAAATCGACTATTTGTTTAGTTTGTGTCATGAAATTCCTCCTGTGCATATGTTATGATTCAGTTGCAGGGCACATTGAAATGATCAAATGAGACCTTCCTAGGAGATAGAATGAGTTTGATTGAATAGAGAAATGGGACTGAGGTTAAACCAGTTGTGGTGGTCATGGAAGCCACATTTCTGTTGGTTGCTGGCCTCTGACCAGGCTTCTGAATGAGCTCAAATTGCCTCTAACCCTCTGAGTGTACAAGGGGCCCTCCAACCTCAGTCTGCCCTCCAAAGACATTCTGCATTTGAAGATATGAAGAGGAAAGAAATTATTTTAGAAGATATATATAAATATATATGAATAGACAAAGCTCATGCCATTTTTCTTCATGTTTATATGACATTTTCCATATGATAAGCATTTGCTATAGGTATTTATTATGACATCTGTAGTTGCAGGGTTTAGAGAATCAAGGACCTGGAATTCTAGTGGGTAGACAATTTTATTGGAGACCCCTGCACACACACTGTTATTTCTTATTGTGCCCCTCCCTCTAGACACAAGCATACACAAATACACACGACCACTAGAAATCCTGAGAAAGGTCAATAGACATTAATGATGTCCTTCTAAATTAACTCATCATGGATTATTTTGGGGGATTAGAAGCCCTTCCATACTTTCTCCATGCTCAGGCTCATTTTGAGGATTTCCTGGTCTATTCTACACCCCATCCCATCTCAACCCGCCCCTTACTTTAAATTATCCTGAAAAAGATAGACACTTACCCTCTTACTTAATTTCCAGAAGAGATTCAATTTCTTCTGTTAGTACACTTTCAGTGATGACTACTTTCAGTGAGATGGGTCTAATTTGATTTTTTTCTGTAATTTTTGTCCAGATGTTCTTGTGTGCTTGAACATTTACTGTCAACACAGTATAAGAAGGTCCTGATTAAAATTAGAGTCAGTCACATAAACAGATATATCTCAAAAGAGAAAATATAGATGATC
>NW_011888825.1:6949800-6950633 GCF_000151845.1 Pteropus vampyrus | reverse complement strand
AAAACACAAGATATTGCCATGCTGTTGTTTTTTATTCAGTCTTCCTGAATGACTTATAAGATGGCTGACTAAAGCTAGAACTTTAGTTGTGGCTGTGGAATAATATCTCTCATGTGAAACTGCCACACATAAGGAGGTCTACATCTGTGAACTTTGAACAGCTGAGCTTTATGCTTCAGATTCCAGGTTCTAAATTATATCTCATTGCTAATTAAAAGAAATATTACTGGATGCTTTTGTAAACTATATCGATTATCTCAATTCATATGTCTCCTCTGGCTTATGAACTTCTGCATCTTCACACATCACTCCATGGAGTAAATGACTCATGGTTCAATATCTGACAAACAGGTTGGATCCTTCAAGATTTCAGCATAATAGATGTTGGATAAGCATATGTGGTAATTCTACTCTTGAAATTCCTTGGTTGAAGGATCAAGTGAGACATTACCTTTTAGATTCTTTATTGTCAAAAGAAAAGCCAAGTAAGAATGGTTCATTCCAACATGAAGCTTCTTGCTGAAAGAAAACTGACTGGATTATTTCTAGATTTGACTTGGAGAAGGAATTGGAACTAAAAGTAGCCATGAGGACCCTCAGATCTCAACTTTCTTTGAATTTGCTTTTTCAAAAAAGCAGTGTTTAGGTTTCAAACTGAAATGAGAAACTTTTTTTTATCATTGTACTCTAAGCATGGCCAGTGTAGGTGCTTGGGGCCTAAGAGAAGGAAGAACTGAGGAAAAAGTCAGGGAGCTAAGGTCAGATGGCACACCCCACTGGCAGTGACAGCTATTTCATCATATGTGGTCCTAGTGGATTTTTTTTTTTTTTTT
>NW_011888825.1:6919981-6947425 GCF_000151845.1 Pteropus vampyrus | reverse complement strand
AATGATTGGAGAGACAAATGAGCTAACTGATGTTAAGAAAAAATTAGAGAGGGCTTTGATGGAAACAGAAGCCCCTCTTCAGGTAAATATGAGACCTTATGATAAATGACACCATTTTTATGGTTATAATTCACTGATTAATTTCTGAGCTTATTAATCTATTGTGTTTTAGTTCACCTGTAGAAGCCAGTCCCCATCAATAAATTTGTAACTGGTTTTAGTAATGGTAAAACAATTTCCATTTTTACACATTATATAGAACAACCATTTAAGTAGAAAGAATTCTGAACACAAAGCAAAGGAGGCTAATTAAAGAGACACTTTAGGGCATACGGTGTTTATGATGAAAATGCTATCTTCCCATCTCTTAAAAAGACTGCTTAGTTGTTGCTGTCCCTGGATTAACATTAACAATATTTGAAAAAAAACACACACACAACAAAATCGACTATTTGTTTAGTTTGTGTCATGAAATTCCTCCTGTGCATATGTTATGATTCAGTTGCAGGGCACATTGAAATGATCAAATGAGACCTTCCTAGGAGATAGAATGAGTTTGATTGAATAGAGAAATGGGACTGAGGTTAAACCAGTTGTGGTGGTCATGGAAGCCACATTTCTGTTGGTTGCTGGCCTCTGACCAGGCTTCTGAATGAGCTCAAATTGCCTCTAACCCTCTGAGTGTACAAGGGGCCCTCCAACCTCAGTCTGCCCTCCAAAGACATTCTGCATTTGAAGATATGAAGAGGAAAGAAATTATTTTAGAAGATATATATAAATATATATGAATAGACAAAGCTCATGCCATTTTTCTTCATGTTTATATGACATTTTCCATATGATAAGCATTTGCTATAGGTATTTATTATGACATCTGTAGTTGCAGGGTTTAGAGAATCAAGGACCTGGAATTCTAGTGGGTAGACAATTTTATTGGAGACCCCTGCACACACACTGTTATTTCTTATTGTGCCCCTCCCTCTAGACACAAGCATACACAAATACACACGACCACTAGAAATCCTGAGAAAGGTCAATAGACATTAATGATGTCCTTCTAAATTAACTCATCATGGATTATTTTGGGGGATTAGAAGCCCTTCCATACTTTCTCCATGCTCAGGCTCATTTTGAGGATTTCCTGGTCTATTCTACACCCCATCCCATCTCAACCCGCCCCTTACTTTAAATTATCCTGAAAAAGATAGACACTTACCCTCTTACTTAATTTCCAGAAGAGATTCAATTTCTTCTGTTAGTACACTTTCAGTGATGACTACTTTCAGTGAGATGGGTCTAATTTGATTTTTTTCTGTAATTTTTGTCCAGATGTTCTTGTGTGCTTGAACATTTACTGTCAACACAGTATAAGAAGGTCCTGATTAAAATTAGAGTCAGTCACATAAACAGATATATCTCAAAAGAGAAAATATAGATGATCGGCTTACATATAAAAACAATGTTAAAACTCAATAATAAAAATGCAAATTAAATCAATGAAGTAACCATCTTTGGCCTATCAAATGTATAAAAATAAAAATTGATAACATGTAAGCTAGGCAAAAGTGAAGAAAATTAACACTTTTATATATTGCTGATAGGACTGTGGATGAGTAGAAACTTCCTGGAAAGCAATTTAGTAATACACATTAAAATTATCAGAGTTCCCCTTGACCCATTAATTCATCTTTTAGCAAATGCAAAATGAACTATTAAAAAATTAGAGATTCACTCAAAAATTTCATTCAATGATATTATATCAGGATTACAGTTTACATATTATTATATTTAGAAAAATTTTAAATTTAACATTATACAGTCATCCCATGTCATGAAATAGTCTTTGAAAAAAGGATTTTAACAATTAAATAATGATCCCTTATACATAATTTATTGTTAGCAGTCTAAGCTGTTTTCCATTGGAGTTGTGAGTATACTTTATCTCAAAGAATATTTTATGAATAAAACCTATCATTTAATGTCAACCCTAAAAAGCATTACATAAAATTATAAGGACATTATAACCTCTATTTTGCTGAAAGCAAACAAAACATTGATAAGAGCATGGCTAAGTCATCTTCTATTTTTCTATATTTTTTCTCTTTTATGGATATGGTAATATTTTTATAATTAGGAAAACAATAAATGGTACTTTAAAAATAATCACTTGGGTTTTTGGCTACATAAATATTTAATGTCTTTAAAAGACAATCATTTGTTTTTTTCTTACTCTTCTCAGTAGAAAATATTTGGAAATAATATCTTGAAGACTGTGTTTTAGGTTGTTGAAGTATTTCTCTAGAAGAAATTAATGCTAATTTGTGGGATCAAGTAGATGCCATATGCTTCATTTTGTCAGCTTTCCAAATTAGGAGTTTTTTCAAACTACTTTGAAGAGCTAACTTTTAACATTTTAACTAGAAGCAAGGATTTACTTGTCATGGTCAGTTTCATGCTATATTTCCAACAAAATGGCTTGAAAAGTTGGTATTGGGAGTATTTGTTGCCTTGTTTTAGAAATAGGTCATTAGACATGCTAGTCACTGATCTGAGTCAGCTTGTATTAGGTTTCCATTATTTGTGTATCTGTAGGTAGCCCAAGAATGTCTATTTCATCGAGAGAAGAGAATGGGCATCGATCTAGTTCATGATGAAGTAGAAACAGAACTGCTGACGGTAAATATGGGGGAAAGCTTCAACAAGAAACTTAGTTGCAAACGTGTTTAATGTATAGAAACAAAAAAATGATGTTGCATAAAGCCACTTATAAATAAGAAGTTACAGTGTCAAGAGTTTATAGCATTTAGAAAAGATCTTTTTTTTTTTTTTGGTTGTTATAAAAGTAACAGATGTTCATTTAGAGAATTTGAAAGATACAGAAAAGGATAAGATAAAAATAAGCTGAGGTTCACTTAGACAGAAATCACTATTTTGAAGTATTTCAGTCTTTTTATTAATCATATTTAGATAGACATGCAATTTTAAGACACAGACATGTTTTTAAGATTAGAATTATACTGTATATATACATTTGAATACTGCTTTTCCTGCTGAATAAATACTCAAAACTGTTTATTCTTAAATATAGGGATGAGAAGGCAGTGCTACTTTTTAAAAGACTTAATTTTTTTAGAGCAGTTTTAGATTCACAGTAAAACTGAGAAGAAGGCACAGAGATTTTTCATGTGTCTCCTGTACCCACACATGCATCTCCTCCTCCATAATCAATATCCAGCACCAGAGTGGTACATTTGTTACAATTGATGAACCTACATTGACACATCATAATCATCCAAAGTCCACAGTACACCCTTAGAGTTCACTCTTGGTGTTGCAGATCCTATGGATGTGAACAAATTTATAATGGCATCTATCTACCATTATGGAATCACAGAGAATATTTTCACTTTTGTAAAAATCCTTTGTACTCTGCCTATTCATCCCCCGCTCCAGTAGTGCTTTATTCATTTAAAAATTATATTGGGGATAATCTCCCTATGAGATTAGATATCCTTTAAGACATGATTTTAATTGTTACATAGTGTTCCCCAATGCAAGGTGCTTTCACTTTTAAAAAAATTAATCCTCTCTTTTTGAACAGTTAGGTTGTTTCTCTCTCCCCATCTTTTTTTTTTTTTGCTTATTTTAATAACATTGCCATGTACAAAAATATTATTGATAACTATTTCTAATTATTTCCTTAGAATACGTTTCAAAAATGTGATTGATGTGTCAAAGGGTATATACATTTGGAAACCTTTTGATATATAGCCAATTTGCTATCTAGAACCTTATATCTGCATTACTCTGCTGATTCTCTCACTGTGCCCTCTCCCACCTTCCACCAATTAAATATGATTTAGTTTTAAGGTCTCTGACCTTTAAGGTCATAGACTTGCTCCCACAAGATCTCTGCCATTTCTTAAGATTTCAGTCATGTGCCTGGGGCCCTTCCTAATCTCTCTCTCTTTTTTTTTTTCAGCCCAGATACTCTATTAAGCATTAGTTATGCAACCTTAAATAACTTCCAAACATAGTTATGTTGGAAACTCAATTTTTGGTTCACATTTATGAAGCCTAAAAGTGAACATTTCTTCTGCCATTCCCTTTCTTTTGATGGTATCATTGCTGGTTCTGTTATTCCTCTGCCTTCCCCTTACTGTAAATGATACCCAGATTCTCCAGTTTCCATGGCATGCCTTGCTGTCCATTATCTCCTCTAGCTCTGTGATCAGTTTCCGGCTCCTGGAGATTGTTCCTCTGATTTGTTTCTTACCACTCTCTTTTTGATTCTATCCTCTCTACCATTATTCTAAGTCATCCTTTCTTCCTTCATAGCTGGTTAGGGTGAAATCCCCAAATACCTTCCCTTTCCCTAGTTTCACTTGGATTTGTACTGCACATGATTGCCAGTTTTTCCATCTGCTAAAAACTCTTCCTTGACTCCGTAATTCCTACAGGAGAAAATCTGCTAGGGCCTTCTGTTGTCTGGCTCTCACCCCTTCTCAGTCTTCTTTCCCATTCTGACTTGCTGAATTTCTGCTGCAGCAAATCTATTAACTGTCCATAACCAGCTTTTTAGGGTTCCACCTTTTTTATTTTGATTGGTCCTTGGTAAGAAATGAATCCATGGTAAGAAAGTAAATATGACTAGCTAGCAATCTGTATTTTATCCTCAGAAGATCCCTTTTAATACTGCATTATTATTTTTAGTGACCCATTACATTAAGGATAATAAGCAGAAGTTTTTCCTTTGCTCTTTCCTTTTCTCTGCTTCTGATTCTCTGAAAGAAATGTGAGTTGAAACAATATAATCAGGAAAGCTTTCACTACTGCAGAGAGCCTATGTCATCTACTTTATAAAAGCCACAGTCCCAACTGCTGCATATAAGTGAATGAAATAAGACATCTTGAATGAAATATCTTTACAACAATGCTTCCCTGCTCTGTTCTTTCTTCTTTTCCAGGCTCTCATGAATCACGCAAGTGTTAAATAATCTGTCATTTATTCAGCCATTCTAAATGGGGAGGAATTTATCAGCAAATATTCCTTGGCCTCTTGTTTTCACTGATCCTGAGGTGTTCTCTATGAAGTAAATTATAAGCCACCTCTAATAGTTTAACTTCATCAGTTTGCCCATAAACACACTTGGTATTTCAAAGAGACTTTTTTTTTTTGGAAACTTGGCTACTTTAGTGTTATCATTATTCTAATTCTCAAACCTGGCTGCACTTTAGAATCTCTTGATGAAACTTCTTAAAATATCAATGATCCAGTCCCACATCCAGAGATTCTGATTCAAATCTGGAGTAGAGAATAAGTGTTGCTATTTAAAAGTGTTCCACAAATAATTTTAGTTTACAGCCAGAGTTAGGAACCACTGCTATAAAACTGTTGTTTATAGAAATCAATGAATATCTAAATAAATTGACATAGTATGTTCATGTATTGAAAGACTTAAATAGTGTTAAGATGGCAATACTTCCCAACATGATCTATAGATTTGACAGAATTCCTATTAAAATCCCAGCTGACTCCTTTGTGGAATCTTACAAGCAGATCCTAAATTTCACATGGAAATTCAAAGAATGCAGAATAGTCAAAATAATGTTGAAAAAAAAAAAAGTTAGAGGAGTCACACTTCTTGATTTCAAAACTTACTACGAAGCTACAATATAACAGATAGTTGTAATAAGGATAGACATATAGATCAATGGAATAGCATTTGAGTATCCAGAAATAAACTCTCACATTTATGATTAATTAATCATCAACCAGGGTGCCAAGAACTATTCTCTTTAACACATAGGGCTTGGACAATTGAATATATACATGCAAGAGACTGAAGTTGGGCCCTTACCTCACACCATATAAAACAAGTTGAGTCAAAATGGATGAAAGACTTGAATATAAGGGCTAAAACTGTAAAACTCTAAGAAGAAAACACAAGCATAAATATTTGTGACATTGAATAGGCAATAGTTTTTAAAATCTGACGCCAAAAGTACAAAGCATAAACAACATAAGAAAAAAATAGATAAATTGAACAGCATCAAAATGAAAAATTTTGATGCTTCAAAGAACAGCAACAAAGTGAAAAGACAATTACAGAATGGAACAAAATCTTCAAAAATCATATATCTGATAAGGGACTTGTATCTAGAAAATATAAAGAACTCATAATTAAAAAAAAAAGGCAGATAACCCAGTTCAAACATGGGCAAAGGATTTGAATAGAGGATTCTCCAAAATTAATATAAAAATGGCAGATAAGCATAAAAAAAATGCTCAACATTAGTCATCAGGGAAATGCAAATAAAGCCGTGATGAAATACCACTTCACACCCACCAGGATGGCTATACTCAAAAATACAGATAATAACAAGTGTTGGTGAGAATGTGGAGAAATTAGAACCCTCATACACTGCTGAGGGAAACGTAAAATGATGTAGTTGCTTTGAGAAATGGTTAAACATGTAATTACCACATGATTCAGTAATTCCACTCCTATACATTTACCTAAGAGAAAAGAAATTACATGCCCACACAAAAACTTGTACATTATTTATAGCAGCCATTTAGAAATAACCCAAATGTCCATCAGCTGATGAATATTAAGTAAAATGTGTCCTCTCCATATAATAGAATGTTATTCAGCCATGAAAAGGAATGAAGTACTGATACATTCTACTACATGGATGATCCTTAAAAAAATGTTGCTAAATGAAAGAAGCCAGTCACGAAGGACCACATATTGTATGATTCCATTTATATGTCTGGATTAGGGAAAAATCTACAGAGAGTGAAAGATTAGTGGTTGCCTGGGAGGAGGAGATTTGGGCATTGGAAATTGGGGATAACAGCTAAGAGATGTGTTGTTTCTTTGGGAGTAATAAAAATGTTTTAAAATTGGTTATGGTAATAGTTACACAATTCTGTGAACATACTAAAAATCACTGAATTGTGCAGTTAAATAAGTGAATTCTGTTGTATATGAATTATACCTCAATAAAGCTATTTAAAAAACACAAGAACCGCTGGTTTAGAGGTTAATGTTTTTAAGGTCAGTAGCAGAGTCTGCTTATCCTCAAAATAACTGAGTCTACATGTAGAGTAATGGTTCATCCATTGACGGAGTTTCTTAGTCATTGCCAATTAATTCAAGTAGCGAATGTAACTTATACTGTACTCAAGGTAATGATATTAAATATCTTATTTTTATCAAAACAGGTCTCAATTTTTAGAATAACTAAATGAACACAGCATTAAAATGAACATAGCATTAAAACACAGCATTAAATGAACATAGCATTAAAAGCAGACTTTTGAAAAATATGGGTGGGATGAAATATTTTCTCATGAATTCTGTTGACTATTATATTCAGTAAGTGATATTCACCAAATTCTTACAGGATGACTTCTCTTGGGAAGTTGATCAGGATACTATATTCATTGTACTCCCAGACCCTGCTAACTCCTTAGACTTTGGAGCCAAATGAACCTTTGACTGCAGATTAATAGATAAGTTAACACTCAGGAAAGTCCCAAAGGTCTTTGGTTTTAGGCATTTAGACCTTTCTGTCTCCAACTATCTGATTTTCACCATATGACATTATTTAAATTTTAATATAAAAATTATTTTTGAGTAATTTTTAATATCAAGTTTCATTGAATGTAATTTTTTCACTAAAATTCCTAGGGATCCCCACTATGTGCATAGTGTGCACAATATAATAGCTCACCAGGATTTTGGGTTTTAAGTGGCATTTTTAAAGCAGTACTCCATGTATCCTTTGCCAACGCCTCAGTGAAACAGCTATAGACATACACACAAATCAAGCCATAGAGAAAGATGAAGCTTGAACAACACTAAAACTAAGGCTGAAGCACAACCTACCATAAGAATATGTGAGAAATCTTTGCTACCTGTCAGGGCAGGGGAAACTTGATAACATGTGGTGGGAATTTAGTTTTTCGTTTACTCCATTAATTCAAAGTATCAAAAAATCAGACAGTAGAGTTATCACTTAAATAAACTCTAGGTACAGTTAATATTTTTAGGTTAAACAACAAAAAACAAAAGATAGAAGACTATATAGTTGAGTAATTATTAATATTAGCACGAAGGGCTTTATAATCAAGTTAACAAAGGCAGAAACCAAAAGGGGATATTTGATTATTTAATAGTTTGACATCATAGTCTGATGTCTATATGTCAGAAACACCATGCCAAAATATAAAGGCAAACTGTAAAAAAAATCCCATATATATGTGATATATATCATGAGAAAAAGATTTAACTTTCAAATGTAAGAACATTTGAGTTAATAAGAAAAAAACCACAACATAAAAAGTGGACAAGCATATGAACAGGTGGTTCACAAAAGAAGAAAGTCAAATGACGAACAAATAAATAGTCATAATATTAACGTGCGAATTTGCGCAAGTGTGCTTTTTTTGGGGAAGCTCCTATCACATTGGCAGAGATTGAGAGCATTCATATGGCCACTTGGTATGTGCGGTGAAGAATAAACACTCATTTATTGTTGTAAATGGGTAAAACTTTTTTCAAGGGCAATTTGGCTGTATTTGTCAAAACCTTGAAAAAGGCATACCCTTTGGCGGTGTCTAGATATTTATTGAGATTGTTCATTACAGTATTGTTTAATGTCACAGGAAAATGCTCAAGTTTAAAATGAACAAGCAGATCACAAAATGGTATTATAGTATGATCACTTTTTTCTCGAAAAAGTTTTAACAATGATTATGTGCACTTTTTAAATGTCACCTTGGTGCTATTTTGAGTTCCTGGATTTTCTAATGTGAATATAAATTTCAGAGGAAAGTAAATGTTTATTTTTAAAAATCTCTGACACAACACATGTTATGTAATAGTGTATACATACTAGCATTATCAAAATGCTATGTGTGTGCTCAAGTAGGGAAGCATAGCTAGCAATGGTGTTTGTACATCTTGGAGCTGGGCTGCAGGGCACAGGCAAGACAGAGGGGAGGGGAAGCAGCCTCATTTGGACCAAAGAGCTGGATCTGTTGGAAATTAATGCACTGCCAGAGAGAAGTCCCTTTTAGGCTTCCCTTTCCTGATTTCCTGATTCTTCTTTCCTGATTTACTTTATTTTGGAAGAATAGTTAATATAGAAGAAGCCATTGAATTCAACTTTGCACAATCTTGCACAACCTCGCACGAATTATTTTTTGTTTATTTAGGACCAGAGATAAAAATAAAGAAAAATCATAAAATTTTACCTCTGTCCCAACCTGTTTCATAGTATAGTTTCCCTATGGCTTTTTAAAGGGTGAATCTCAGTCTAATACTTAGATTGTAACATCATAGGGGCATATATGTAAATAAGTGGATGTAAAGTTGTTTTCTTGTTTTACTTCACAATTTCCCCAGAAACAAAGTTTTCCTTGATTGATGTTGTTACATTGTTGATTTTGAATATTATACTCAATAATGAAAACATTAATGTGTGTTTTTTTCAATTGAGTAGGAAGTTGATATTATTCTGTGTTGTCAAGAAAGGATGAAGCTACATTTGGATAAGGCCATTGCCCAACTTGCGTAAGAGCTTTACCTCTCTATATAATTTAAGATCTGTCATGGAACTACTTTTATGCCTCAATTCAGATTTGACTTAATTTCTTATATTACTTGTATAGAAACACAAACACACACATGCACAAATATGTTTTTATTTAGAGGTTGAGTACTTAGTTTAAGTTTTTATTTAAAGACATAATTTTGAGATTCCACATAAAGGATTTATGCCCAAACTTGGAATATGGCTAAGGTTTCTTTTAACTCAAAAGACTTTTATTCTTTGATAAGAGATTGACTTGTGTATCTTCAGCCCAACAATTGGAAGAATAATGAATTGCGTCTCAATTTTATGTTTATTTTCCATGCCTCCATGAAGACTCAGCCTTCTCTGATTACCCCAGCCAGATCCTGATACTTGCTCCTTCCTGCTCTGATTACACCATCTCAGCATTCACTACATCTATTGCATTGTTCACCCATCTTATTCTCTACCAGAATGCATATTCCTCTTTTCTTGGCAATAGTAGATAGTAGGTACTTAATATTTATGATGGGAATTTGGGAGAGGGGGAATAATAATCAAAGGAAAGTCTTAAGTATAGATAACAACTGTCAGCATAGAAAAAGTATTGACTAATCCTGCTGCCTAACATAAATAGAAAGATCAGTGTTCATTTAGTTCTGGCCATGGAAAGAAGTTGTGTTGATATCACACAAAAGAAGCAATGATTCTGCTTATACTAATATTGTCAAGGATCATATGTGATATATCCCAAAAGAATAAATGTTATGAAGGTGTCGGTATTTCTGACTTGGTTTGTTTACCTTGCCCATCAGGATTGATGCTGTGAAGGTGGGTGAGTTTCAGATGGCTGAGATATCTCTCAAACTTTTATTGGAAGGACTCAAAATTGGTGAGGATAAGTAAAAGATTAGTTAAGGATAATTTATTATTCATAGTTTGGTTAACTGTACGATTTACTTAAGCTATAAATACCAGGCAGTCCAGTTCCAATATTAAATTCTGGTTTCTGCTCCCTGGAAATTTCAAAAACACAGTTTAGAGTAGTTCAAGTAATTGTTTCTGTTCTGTTTTCTTCTGGTCCAGTTCCTAATCCCCATCTTCTTTCTTAATCTAAAATCTGCTGCCCATCTCCCGTGTCCTTTTCTCTTCTTGGCCTAAATTGTTCCACCCTGGAACAGCCACATCTTCATATCAATCCCTGTTACAAACTGCCTCAGTAGTGGCCCTGGTGCAGGCCTTTGCAGAAAGTTCCGTCTCTGTATGTGTACTTATTTGGAATCTTTGTTGGTGATTCTTTAAAGAGCTTGGCTTTCTTTTAACACAGTGGGCAATGCTTCTCTCATTTCCTGTGATGGCTTTCCCAGGATCTATGGGGGTCCAGATAGCTAACATAATTATTGGTTTGGTACAGCAAAGGTTGGGAGGAGGGTTTTGCAACTCCACTTGTCTTGGAAGGAACAATGAAGTGTTTAGTTTGGATCTCAGCTGAAAAAGGAATCTCATTAGGTGCCAACATGGCAGCTAAGATTTGTCTTATATCTTGGACTACAGATAGGCCAATGGGGTGCAGCCTCAAAAGCTTTTCTTAGGAGAGCCTGAGGTCAGGACAAAAGCAGGTCATAGGAGTCAGCCAATGAGAAGAAGCCTATAGGGCATTTTGGTCCCATTTGGTCTCATTTCCGCAAATGAGAAAGGTCTTCTAATCCCAGAGTTTCAACAAATAATCTGAGGAAAGAGGCTAAACACAGATGTAACAAGTAAATAGCTTCTTACTTTTCATTCTTTGTACAGGTATACTGTATTAGAAATCACAAAATGCAAATGACTAACATTCTGCTACCCTCATCTCCACTTTACAAATCAAAAAAGAGAGAGAGCTCTGACAGGTCAGGTGACTACCCAAAGACACAGGCTATGTTAAAGGGGAGCCGAAGCTAGAATTAATCTATTCAACTCCATGCAGGCTTTACTGATTGGCTCTTATACGCTAAGACCATTGTTGGGTACCAGAAATACAGAAATGATTAAGGTCATCAGTTGCCTGCTTTTTCAAATACTATCTATGTAATAGTGCCTCCCAAATTTTTGTTAATGTTCCAGACCCTTCTCCCAAATGCCAACAGCCTACTTAGTACCTCCACTTGGATGTTTAATAGACACTCAGACTCAATGTGTCAACTGAACTTATGCCCTCTCCTCCAGCCTACTCACCCACAGTTTAGCCCGCCTTAGTTGATGGAATTCTGCTATATTAATTAGTCAACTTCAGTTCTTTTTTTCTCAATCCTTGGATTGATGTCCAACCTCCTAGGAGGTTATCTTGGTTCCATCTGTTTTTTTTTTTTTATAATGATGATATTATTTGAGAAGCTAACATACTGTTTAAAAACAAGTCTATCCTGTTTCTTGACTTCTCATACACCCTATACTTTATTTTTTATTCCCATTCCCTCACTGTCCCCCTTTGGCAACCATCAGCTTGTTCTCTATATCTATCTGTATCTGTTTCTATTTTATTTTGTTTATCCTTTTATTTTGTTTATCCTTTTATTTTATTTTCCAGATTCCACATATAACTGAAATAATACAATATTTGTCTTCCTCTGTCTGACTTATTTCACTTAGCATAATATCCTGTAGGTCCATCCATGTTGTTGCAAATCATAACATTTAATTCATTTTTTTTATTGCTGAATAATATTCGTGTGTGTGTGTGTGTGTGTGTGTGTGTGTGTGTGTGACATCTTATTTATATCTTGGTTTCATCTTTAAAACATATCTAGAATCTGAACTCTTCTCACCAACTTCACTTCTACCCCTTTGATCCAAGCCACTACCATCTCTCACCTGGGTAACTGCACCACTGGCTAATGGGTCTCTCTGTCCTCTGCAGTCTGTTCTCAACCCAGCACTAGAATGATCCTTTAAAATTGTTAAGTCAGTGGTCTCTCATTTCACTCAGAAGAAAACCTGGTTCCTCCCATTGCCCATCAAGGCCCTGTATGATCCGATTTTCCCCCTTCAAGTCTTTGCTCAAGCATCACCTCCTCAAGGAGTCCTGCCCTGAACATCCTACTTAAAATCACCACTCATGCTCCTGGTTCCCTTTTCCTGCCTTGTTTTCTGCATTGTTCCGCTAATGAACCACATGATTTACTTATTCATTGTGGGTATTGCCTGTCTCCTCTTAATAGGATGTAAGCTACTTGAGGAAGATTTGTTTGTTTTGTTCATTAATGCATCTCAGGCTTGTGGAAATTGTTACACAAACTTGGCATGTAGTAGGCACTCAATAATTATTTGTTGAACGAACTATTCCATGTGTAAAGATATGGCTCACCTGTCATCCATGCCTGCCCTCTGGGTTTCTATCTTTGATAGTGAGCTGCCAGGTCTTCTTTTTCCTTGGCAGGGCAGAGAATATCATGCATCTTAGAGGTCACCAAGGCCTTTTCCTTTCTAGAAAGGTGGGTATTGGAGCACACCGGCCTAGAGGGCTACCACTATCAATTCTTGATCTTTTTTTAAAAGCACTCTGACTCTTTCCCTGAGGGTTAATATTGACCCTTGGTTTCCATCTTCTGGCCAAATTCTCAGGCCTGGCTTGGAGGGAAGCTAGGCTATAAATGCCTCAAATTTCTTGGAGATATGCACTCAAAGAATGGGGGAGAAAAGAGTTAGGATGTAGAAGAGGAAAAGGAAAAAGGAAAGGGAGACACAGATGTGGGCAGATTACTCTAAACCAATGTCCTATCTGGAACAGTTTGTGTGTTAGGAAGATGGGCCTCAGGCCTGGGGGTCCAGACACCTGACTTCTGTTTATCTACACCTCTTTTTCCCATGCAGTGTGGGAAGGGGCAGTGTGGGGAGGGTTCTAGTTACTCACATATACGCACATCTCCAGGGAAGGCTCCTTTTAACTGAGAAGTTGGACATTGTGTGAAGGAGGCATAATGGGTGGATCTCAACACACAGGAGGGCAAATACTCTGCCTTGTATGAAATTGTTACACAAACCTGAACATTCATGTTCGCACTCTGTGTTATAGAGCTAACAGAGCTTCCCAGCATGAACTGGAGAAGGACCTGAGTGATAAACAGACAGCTTACCGGATTGATGATAAATGCCACCATCTGCGAAACACATCAGGTGGCATCAGCTACTTTTGTGGAGTAGAGAGGGTTGATGCAACGTAAGTCAGGCACACACCACTTCTATAATTTTGATGTCCTTTAATTCACTTTCCTTTCTTTTAAAATGATGCAGCTTACAGGTTAAAACAGAAGACATGGGAAGATGTGGAAAGGTAAAAGACACATCTGCTTTGGACAAGTCTTAGTAAAAATGTATGTTCTGCAGTCAGGCCATGAAACTTGTATTTTGTATTCTTTTGTAAAAGAATACTTGTTATTTATACTTCTAAATATAAAAAATAATACCTCGTTAGAGCAGAAAACCTAGAAAACACAGAGAAGCATAAAGAAAAGTACTGCTTGTATATTGGATGCCCAGGATGGTGGGATGCAAGTTAAAAGACAGTTTATTATTTTTATTACCGTGGCTTGTTAAACTTGCTTTGTCAATGGTTTCTTTGCCAGGCCATTGCATGAAATCTTGGGTTCATGATCTTTTCCAGTCACCTCTTTTAAAATAATCAACTTCATTGAGGGAAAAGTCACCTACAATAAAATGCAATCAGTGTAAGTGTACATTTTGATGAATTTTGACAAATTTCTATACCTAAGCAACCATGAATACAGTTAAGATAAAAAATTTCCATCACCCCCAAAAGTTCCCTTGGGCTTCTTCCCACATTCATGCCCCCTTCCTCTTGTAAAGTGAACTCCAAACGTGTCTCTCCTGTGGGGATGGTCATCCCCAAAACAGCCCTGTCTCTTAGCGCTCCTATAGTAGAAGCAGCAGCACATACCAACTTTGACTTTTACATTCTTCAGGGGAGAATCAGATTCAGACTCTATGTCCTAAGTGGTCCCCACAAAATGCCTCCTACTTGGTTTGAGGTGAGCAGGAATCATCTTTCTTGCTCCTTCCAGGGTAGGGGTGGGCTTGGATGGAACCATGCACTCTGATTGCTTAGCCCTCCATAAAGGGCCTTCTCTATTTATGGCATGAATTCTTAGCCATCTTTTATAAAATGATAGGGTACGGAGCACATTGGGTGTTATTTTGGACTATTGGGGCCTGAGCTAAAACCTGTAGTTGACAGTGAGGGTCTTTTTTAATATCCTACTGCATCAAGCAAAGAAATGTCACCCATAAGCCAACCACCCAGAGATGCCCAATGTTGACAGTTTACTGTTAGTCCTTCCAATATACTTCCATTTTGTAGATAACAGATTTGTCTTTAAATAATGGAATTACACACATACTGTTTGAATAACATGTCTAATTTTTCATTTCATGATATATCAAAAATATTGCTTGTGAAAATATTCTTCTACAACATGAGTTTGCATGTTATATGGATTACTTTTTTTTTAAATGAACCATAATTTGCTTAATTTGTTTTTACTTTTGGACATTTAGGCTGTTCCCCATTTATCAGAAAATGGCCTAAATATTGCTAAAAATGGCTATCCTCACATATACATATTTGGCATATTATTTCTTTAGGGTAAATTTCTAGAGTGCTCACTTCAGCAGCACACATACTAACACTGGTACAATAGAGAGACAATTATCATGGCCCCTGTGCAAGGAAGACACAGAAATTCATGGAATATTTCATATTTTTAGTTCTGGGGATATAATGTATAGCATGATGACTTTCGTTAACAATATTGTATTGTATATTTGAAAGTCACTAAGAGAGTAGATGTTAAAAGTTCTCATCACAGGAAAAAATTTGTAACTGTTCGGTGATGGTTGTTAACTAGTTACTGTGGTGATTATTTTGCAATATAAACCTATATCGAATCATTATGTTGTACACTTAAAACCAATACAATGTTATATGTCAATTATATCTCAAAAAAGATTTCTAGAAGTGATATTTCTTGGTTATACACATTTGAAAAATTCTTGATATGCTGACTTTTTACCTTCCAGCATGGTTGTACCAATTTAACAGTCCTACCTGCAGGATATAAGAGAATCTTTTTCTAGACATGCTCCCCAGCAAATTATCATTCTATTCACTCTTTGCTGTTATGATAAAGGGTTATTAGTATGTTGTTGTTTTCATTACTTATTTGATTATTCCTGAGGTTGAATATTTTTTCGTATGCTTATTGGGCCGATGTGACACATTTGTAATGAACCTCCATACCCTTACCCTTCGACAATCCTTTTTTTCTCCCTAGATTGGCAGAGAAGTTAGATTATGCTTTGGATTTTTAGCAAGTTGGTCAGCAGAAGAATAAGGAGCAACTAAGAAAAGTTTAAAATAAGCTTTGCTCTGATGTTTATATTTTATGCAATAACCAGGATTGGTGATTTGGGTTCTCTTGAATAGGATAAATGATTGCCTACAGACCATGTAGGCCAATACATCATTGTCACCATTGTCTGGTTCTACTTCCTCTTTTCAGGGTCTCAGTGCCCGAGTCCTGGGCCAAATTTACAGATGACAATATTCTCCACTCCCAGAGTGAACGAGCAGCCTCTACTAAACTAAGAGATGACATTCAAAACCTCTTGGTTGTGACTGCCAATGAGATGTGGAATCAGTTCAACAAAGTGAATTTGGCTTTTACCAATCGCATTGCTGAGACTGCAGATGCTAAAAATAAGATTCAAATTCACTTAGCAAAGGTAAGTCAAGCACTGAGTACCATTAGGTGACCTGGATGGATAGAGCAAGGGTCTGGGACCACAAATCTTTCACCACTCCTGGAGAGACACCATAAGGCACACGACCTCCTGGCCAGACTAAGAAAAATTAAAAACAGTACAAAGTGCACCATTTATTTTAGCAAGGTAGCAAGGTATCAAAATGAAATTGGAATCCACTGATTTTTTTTTTTTTTGGAACACAAAGAATGCACTATGTAATAAAAGGTTGCTGGTATTTTTAACAGAAACAAAAATATTATTATTAAAGCTTAATGAATCACTGTATGTAACTAGGAATTAAATTTATTATTAGAACATATGGCAAGAATGTTTACTGTTAAATCATCTGGGGCACTTTTTTTCTGGAATACAAAACCAAATACAGGAAACTATTAGGTAGTTCAAAGTGTTTCTGATATTGAACTTTTTAAAGTGCTCTAAGTATAAGAATTTTATAATGACGATAAAATGAAGGATTCAAGCAGAATTCATATATTTCAAGATAAACAAGGAGCTCTTCTTATATTTAGTATCAGACTTGGAGCTCTTATTATTTATGTGGTTATGCTGCATATGCTGCCTACATTAGTCATTTCTTTTTTTAAGAACCTTACAAGTCAGTCATGTCACTCTAAGGTGATATTACCCAATTGAAGGCACCATGTTCTCTCAGACTGCAGCAATTTATCTCTCCTCCCCATGGTGCTACATACTGTGAAGGGCAGAGAGAAGTATAAAATGTAGTTTTTGTCCTTGGGAAGGTATTCTTGTGAAGAAGAGATGCATACACATGAAAAGCTCATGAATAATTAATAAAACACAAAAATTACATATTGTGGTTGCCAAATAACAAATACAGGAAGTGTTTTGGGGATTTGGAAGAGGAAGTGAACATTTCAGGTGGACAACATCTTGAAAAAAGCCTTAGGAGTAGCCAATTAGAGGTTGAGTTCAGGTCTGTAAAGAGACCCATTTGGCTGGCGTAGATCATATGTGTGCTGGGAGAGAAGTTCTGGAAAGGTAGGTTGGAGCCAAACCGTAGTGGACACTTATGGAAAGGTATTCTTTGGATTGTAAGAAGCCATTCTAAAGGCTTTTTAGAAGACTGATGTGATGGAGTTCCTTTGTTCAACAAAATTTTGTTTACTACTGTATTAACTTGCTAGTACTGCCACAACAAAGCACTGTAGACTGAGGGACTTAAACAGAAGGAATTTATTGTTTCATAGTTCTGGAGGCTAGAATTTTTGAGATAAAGGTGTTGATAGGGTTAGTTTCTTCTGAGGCCTCTGTCCTTGGTTTGTAGATGGTTATCTTTTCCCTGTGTCTTCACATGGTCTTCTTTCTGCATGTGTCTGTGTTCTAACTTCTTTTTTTAAGGAAACCAGTCATATTGGATTAGGACTTACCCTAAGGACCTTATTTTAACCTAGTTACCTCTTTAGAGGCTCTATCTCCCAATACAGTCACATTCTGAGGTAATAGGGATTAGGACTTCAACATATGAAATTTGGGGGGTTGGAGAGGAGGGTAGAATTCAGCCCATAACAGCTACATTCAAGGTAAACATTTTGGAGTATACATACATGAATGACACACTGACCCTACCATCTTGTATCTTAGAGTGAGACAAGACCTGTACATAAGAAATAAGTTCCATTAGAAAGATGCCAACAAACTCCTTGGATTTACAGATAAAATGTTTGTTTAGCAGAAGGAGCAGTTATTTCCAATGGCGAGAGACAAGGAGCCCCAGAGTATGGACTTGGTGGTAGGAACAGTGTAATGATTTTCAGAGGATTGTTAAAAGAGTGAGAGATGGGTCAAAGCTTATGTGACATATTTAAGAGTTCCTGGCTTACACAAATGCTGAAACTGTGTGATTACGTGAGATCTCTGTAGGAGCGAAAGAATGTAGCAGAGAAGTGGTCTGAGGACAAAACTTTGCACTAGAAGCGAGGAGGAGTAGTTAGAGAAAAAAGGCAAGGAATTAGGACAGTAGTTGGCCAGGGAAATTAAACAAGGTGAAGGATTCAAGGAGGAGATGAGACATCAGAGAGACTTCATCATTGGCTTTCAGAGTGCACTCTCATGAGGGCAACTAGGGCCAGGGACTTAAAATAGATTAGGTGGGTCAGAAGTGCAAGCAGTGAGCAAGACCATTGTTGAGTACATTTGGCAGAGGAGAGGGTGAGAGAGTGCCAATTGGAAGCCCTCGGGTGGGATCAGATAAGAGTGACGTGGTAAAGATATGAGGTTTTAAAAAAATTGGGGTAATACTTGGGCATGTATTCAGGCCACAGGAAAGGGGCAGAGGAAGAGTGAGAGTGATGGAGGGATATGAAAAAATTGGGATTTTGGGGTTCAGTTTCGGGGGGGAGGGAGGGTTTTTCGGGGCTTGGGGGGGGGCTAGCTTCACAAAAGAGGAGCTAGGGAGGGATCTAGGTTTATGCAATTTGGGGGACCTTTTTAAGAAAAAAGGATATGAAATCAGGACTACAAAATTCTGAGTGCTTCTCTCTTGCAAATGAGAAACGCTGAAGCTTGACCTTCATTTACTTCAAAGCAAATCCTCCACCAGCAGAAAAACATCTCTGTGAGATTAGTGAGAAGAGAGAGCAGAAGATAAGAGGCAAGGATATGTTGATGTGAGGAGGGAAGTTAGGGCCACTCAGACCTCACGGCCTCACATTTCTCAGAGTTACACACAAATGTGCCAGTAAATTTTTAACAACCAGTGATCTGGGGCAGGAGGGAAGCTCCTATTTGTAGCATTTGCCAATACCTGTGGTATAAATACTCCCATCCTGGCTGGTTTTACCCCTAATTGGGAATTGGGAAAAGATGCATGTGGTCAGCTCTCCAGGGCAGTGGGACACCTGTAGCAACACACTGCAGATTCCCTAGGAACGGGGCTGAGAAGGAGCAGGGCACTCAGTGACTCAATCTTCCCAACCGAGAAGACAAGGCAAGATGAGCCCCAAATGGACAGGCAGGAGGCGGGGAGCATGTGGGAAGGAGGCACAGTGCCATAGCCTTGGGCATCTGCTTCTATTTGTACAGACCCTGCAGGAGATTTTCCAGACAGAAATGACCATACAGTCCATCAAGAAGGCCATCAAGGACAAGTCTGCCTTCCTGAAGGTGGCTCAGACCAGACTGGATGAGCGTACAAGGAGACCTAACATAGAGCTCTGCCGAGACATGGCCCAATTACGGTGAGGAGGGAGTGCACATCCTTGGTAGGAGGGGAAAGTTGGGCTCACTTTGGGATGGTCCACCAGCTTGACCGTAGCTCCATGCTCTTTATGAAAGCATTTTTTGCCAATATACTGGTAATATGGAAGAACATAGTAATGCTTACTGTGTGAGGGGCCTTCTTCAAAAGTATTAATAATGGGGAATTACTGTTTAATGGGCATGGAGATTCAGTTTGGAATGATAAAATTTCTTGAGATGGATGATGATGATGGATGCACAATATTGTGAATGTATTCAATGCAACCGAACTGCACACTCAGAAATAGCCGAGATAGTAAATTTTGTGTTATGTATATCTTACCACAATTTAAACAAAGGAATGACATCAACATTACACGCAAAAAAGTGATAATAAACATCAGGCCTCATTCAGTGAGGCCAAGATGGCGTTTGGATTCTTCCGCATTACCCTGGCGTCTCTAGAGTTTCTGGAATACCTCTCTTATAAGAAGCAGAGGGCATTAGCTTGCTGCATATTTCTCAGTGCCAGAGACTCATCGGAAATGGGACTTGTGTTACAATTCCATTGACCCTTACATATCTGCTCTCATCCATGTGCTCTCATTGGCCTCTTTTAGCTGTTAATATATCTGCTCTTGTCATTAAGATCATCCTCATGATCCCCTAAAATCCCTGACAGTCTTTTTGGTTCATTTCATTTGGTTCTGTTCTAAGCAGAAATTGAGAACAGCTGGTCTTCATTAAGCAAGTCTCCTGCATACACGTGGCGGGAGAAATCTGATGCCAGTTTATCCACTAAATTCTACATGTGTTTTATTATTATTATTTTAACTTTGAAGATTCTTTTTAGGATGGGCTTGTAAGGAATTGGCCAAGATCCATGTCTCCCCTATTCAGTGCCCCTTCCCCACTCAATTCTGGCTTTATTTCTAATTTCCCCAATACCTGCCTCTGCCTTTTGTTTCTGGATTTCATCATTGCTATTCTTAGGTCATAAAATGCTCCATGCAGAAGCAAATTAAATTTATAGCAACTGAAGGAACAAAGGGGCAGCACTTGAAATCTATAATTGTTTTTGGAGAGAGATGTCACTTGTTTTCTACCCTGATAGAATTCCCGTATTATCGTGAAGGATTTATTCTAGGGATAAAATGACTTCGAACTCTACTAAAGAAATGAGTGTGGATTGCTTGGAGGGAAAGGAACAGGAGATCTTGTGAGGCCAACAATGATGCAAATAATAATAAAGATATTGATGGTGATAATAGCTGCCACCATTTATTAATTTCCCTCTGTGCTGGCCACTGTCCTGAGCACTTTACACTATGTCATTCATTATCTTCATTTTATAAATAAGGAAACTGAGGCAGAAGTGGGTTAAATGACTTGGTTCATGTGGCACCAAGTGCTAAGGAGAGCCATAGTCTGAATCTTTACTTGTCTTACTAGAGGGCTCTATCTCATCAAACCAACTATTTGCTTCTGCTTCCTCCATCTTTCACATTGCATGGTGCTTTTACCATTCCCCGATCATGTATCTGCTTTCATCTGGCCTTTTTAATGTTCATGTGAAATAAGTTGGCAAAGCAGGTACTGTATCCTCATCTTTCTCTCAGAGAGGATGAAACTGAAGGTCACAGAATCATTAATGCAAAACACCCTCTACACACTGCATGGGTATCATCTGCATTGGGTGCTAAAAAGCATGCTTTAGAATATATGTAAATGGATTAACTGCATTTCTCCCTATGGAGCTGTTGCCTAGGCCATAGCCATGGAGGAGTTCAGCCAGCTACATGTTTCTCGGAGTGGGTTCTATAGAACCCCTACTCATACAGAACTCATTATTTAGGATAAGCTGTCCTCCACTACAGAGGTCAGGCGGGCCTCTGGATGGCTAGTGTGAAGTGACTATTTGCTTCAGAAGAGTCTGATAGTGAGAGTACACCCCTTCTGCCAGTTAGGATTGGATCACGAATTGTAGCTTTATGCAAATGTGATTAAGAGAAGCCAAAATGAAGTTTCATGCTCCAAAATTTCTGCAGAGTCATCACAAGCAAAGATAGGGATAAATACATTATTCAGACTGCTATTAGATAAACCCAGGGTTGCTTTTTAAAAGGTTTTTGAGTAGTGGTCTAATTTGACTTTGGAGTTATCAGGCAATGAAGCAGTCACAGTGGCTTCTGAAAAGCTGAATAGTTTTCCCTCTTTTCTCACAGCTTTTCCTTTACTTCCTGTCAGTTCTGTAGTATATCTATTTCCTCTGCTCCTCATTGACTTTAAGACAAAACCTACTTTTGTTTCTGTAAATATTTCTTGTTAAAATATCATTGCCAAAAATATGGTCTCAGAGTAACAACAGCGGAATTTAGGATTATTATTGGGGGAGGGGTTTATTTTTCCTCTTCAACTGATCCTTCTGAAAGCAGCCCTTTGGCTGGTTAGATTGAAAAAAAAATAAGGCCATAAACTCAGGGGAGTGAGGACTGAGAAAAATTGCTGTTTTCATTTCAAGAGTTTTATTTTTATTTAAAATTTTCTAAACTGGTTCTTTCAAAAGTAATTCTAAACATTCTTGGCATCTTTGGTGGTAGGCCAGACCAGGCTCTGCTTTACTTAAATAATCTCGATACTTTTTTTTTTTGAACTACGGTAGCTTTATTTATATTCGAATGCAAAATGTTTTTTCACTTCTGTAACACCCTCAAAATAAGTGGTTTCAGCAAAACAGCTCTCTGTGATCTGCCAAGAACAAGGAAACTGAGAATGAAATGTAGCCTTGAAAGATGAGGAAAAACGTATTTCTAATGGTGAGAGTTGAGGGAAGTGTCATATCTTCTAGCTATGTTCACACAACACTGGGAAAACAAGGATCTTAACTGCCTATGCTCTATGTATCTTGAATTCCATTTTTTAAACATTGATATTTTAATCTGTGACTATAAAAAACTGGCTCTCCAAAGATAGATTTCTTTCCTAGTGATATTTTATACCCTGGGATCATTAAAAAAAAAAAAAGACATTTTTAATCCAACATAATCTAAACAACAACAAAATATGTTTTAGATCAGTTCTCAGATTTTATGTCTTTCAATCCCAGACCAAAAGAAACTTGACACTTAAGTTTCAATTCCTTCCCTCCCTCACTGTAAGAAAACAGTTACAGTTCTGAGATGAAAGGAGGTGCACAGTAGATGTGTTTTCCAGGCTTGTTGTTGCTTCTATGAGCCTTTGGTGCTGGGGACCCTTTGCAGTGCCCTCCCCTTTTCAGGCTACCTGCAGGTGTGTTGGAAGCTGAACCTCCATGCTCTTTCTAGGCTCCTGGGCTTTCTCTCCATAGCCTGGGTCTGGTTCTTGTTCTCGAGAGACACTATGGACTTGAACCTCTGAGCGGCTCCCTACCTCTCACTGAGACTTCCTAGGACATAGAAGCAGGTCCTAATCTAACAAGCATTTTTTGCACGACTATCAACTGTGAGGGCTGCTGCTGAATTCAGCTTGAGCAAGGCCATGTTGCTTTCAGGGAGCTGATGACCTGCAGGGGAAACATGGTAAATAGGTAACAACGGGCTCCCTGAGGGCTGCAAAAGGATTGGTGCTTTTGGAATACATGACATCGGGCAGCTACCCAGTCCCAGGGTTAGGGGAGCAACTTCAGGAAGCAGTGTCTGCTCACCTGGGCTTTTAAGATGGGTTCAATTAGTGGATGGGGAAGGGAAGGAGGTAAAAATGGATTGAGGGGATGGGAGACAGCAAGCACATTCCAGGTCATGACTGCAGAGCAGAGGGGGAAGGGCGCAGTGGCACATGGTATGACCCTCTGAGAGATAGGAATAACAGGATTTTATGATTGAGGGGTGGAGGGGGGCCATGAGGAAGAGAGAAGAGTCAAAATGATCATGGAGTTTTCGTTTCAGCCTCTGCCAGGTTTCAGCATCTCACCATTGACTGAGATAGGACACATAAGTGACTTGGGATGCAGATGATGCATCTGTTCCATACCCTACCTCGACCTGGGTCAGCCGCATACTGGCATATCCACCAGGAAGGGTGTGCCCAGATTGTGGGCATGGTGGAGCTGTCCTAGGGAGTTTCACTGTTTGCTGTGCTGTCCAAGCGAGATGTGATGTTTCCCAGTTGTTGTATTGGTCAGCCGAGTCACTTCAGATAAACTTTTTAAAGGTCAAAAAGATTTCAAGTCCCTCAAAATTGTATTTTCTTTCTGAAAAATATTTATTTATTTTTTCCGCCTTTACAAGTAGTATCAGTTCATGATTAAAAAAAATCAGAAAATGAAATAAGAAATCAAAGCCATCCTCAAGTCTTTGTGCCATTGAGGGATAACCAATGTTAGCAATTTGTTATATTTGCCACCAGGCACATTAACAAAATTGTAATCTTTCTGCATATGGGATTTAATATCCTGACTCTTTCAACCATCGTTATATTGTGAGTTTCTTTCCCCATGGCAAGTATGAGTTCTTTTTAAAAAAGTATTGCCCTCATAGTCTTTCGTTATGAAGAGATAGGGATATGTTCTGATTTTAAGATACATTCAAATAATAAAGGTCTCTATGGAATAAGAATGAGAGTTTCTTTCTTGCCCTTTCTATCCTCTTGCCACGCTTTCCCCCACCCCTCAAAAATAGCTGCTGACTTGTATATCTCCTTAAGTATGATTAAATTTTGTCTTTTAGGAAAGGAAAGCAGAGAGGGTTTCATGTAGAACAATTTTTGCTTTGGTGACATTTTAATATTCTATGAAAGCCCGTTTGGTGCTTGGCACTATAATGGCCCCTGTGGCAGAGTTGCCAGATTTTGCAAATTAAAACACAGGATAGCCAGTTAAATTTGATTTTCAAATAAACAATGAGTGATTTTTCAGGATCTATATCCAAATATTGCATGGAATACTTATACTAAAAATACTTATGCTAAGTAAAAATACTTATATTGAATATTATTCCACCTTAAAAAGGAAGGAAATTTTAACATGTGCCACAACATGGATGAACCTTGAGGACATTATGCTGAATGAAATAAGCCAGTTACAAAAGGACATATACTGCTTGATTCTACATGTATGAGATACCTAGAGTGGTCATATTTACAGAAGCAGAAAGTAGTTGGTGGTTGCCAGGGGCTGGGGAAGGAGAATTGGGAGTTAGTGTTTAATGGAGACAGAATTTCAATCTGAAAGGAGTTCTGTGGATGAATTGGTGGTGATGGTTGCACAACAATGTGAATGCAGGTTATGCCAAAGGACTGTACACTTAAAACTGGTTAAGATGGTAAATTTTAAGTTACGTGTATTTTACCACAATTAAAAAAATACTCGTACTAAAAAATTATGCATGTATCTAAAATTTAAATTTAACTGGATATCCTGTGTGTTTGGGGATTACAAATAGAGGTGAGATGGTCTTATGGTCTTACCGAAAGGGATCCTGTATGTTGAGGCCGACTTCTTAGGTCTCTGCTTCTGCCCTTTTCTCACAAGGAGCTTTGAGAGTGGGGCCAGGAAATGGGACCTAGTTCTTTATTATGGCCACTGAGGCTCCTTATTTCCTTTTTAACTTCCTGGATAACCGTGAGTGGCTTATAAACACATGTGGGCCATGTGTCCCTGGAAAGGCCAGTTCATCAATCCTTTGGGTTCAGTTTCCTCATCTGTAAAACAAGGAAGCTGGGCTTAATGACTTTTCACATTTATTTTCCAGTTGCAGAGTTCTGTTAAGCTATAAAATGCCTTGATATAATGATTTTAATATCATTTGGATATTTTCCTATGATCATGAAATATTTCTCTATCTCTAGGAATGTTCGCATCCCTTTTGTTCATTGTCACTGTCTTCTATATATTACTGTATATTTTAATTTCATGTACCTCCAATCTACTGATAAATGAACCCCAAAATAAGGAAAACCTTAACTTAGAGTAAATGGTTAAAATTTGATGAATTTAAAGTTGTGTTTCCCACTGATCAGAGTCAGGCAGGGGAGTAGCATAGTAATTAAAAGAAGCTGATGGATGGTTTTATTGAAAACTATAAGCAGAGTTATCTAAGGTCTTTGTACCTTGGTTTCTTTATCTATAAAATGTGGATAATCATAGTATCTATTTCAGAGTGTTATTAGGATTACTGATTATGTAAAGTACTTAGGATAGTATATGTATATACTACATATTAGTATATAATATGTACTGTATTATACATATAATAAAGTAGTTAATAAATGATTTGCTATTATTATTATCTTTTTATAACCTGTTTCCAACTTTTCCTCTTGAATGACCACATAGTCATCTTCTTTGAATATTATTGGCCAAATCAGTGAGTAAAGGAGGCCTTGCTTAATTTTTCTTTGGGAAGAGAAATATTTTCTAAATATAAACACAATGGAAGAAATCATAAAGAAAAAGAGAGAGAAATTTGGCTTACTAAAAATTGAACTCTTAAATATAATGAGAACATCATAAAAAAATTAAAAGGCGAAAACAAGTTAGGGAAAACATTTGCCACAAGCATAGCAGACAACTAAAATCAAAATGCTTAATACTGAAAGCTTCTTGCAAATGAATAAGAAATAGAAATACCTCAGTAGAAAAAGGAGCACAAGACAGGGAGAGGCAATTCACAGAAGAAATGCAAAGGCCAATGAAAATTTAGGAAAGATTCACTAATAAAGAAATGGAAATTAAAACAAGAGCAATTAATATAATTTGAGGAAATGCTAGATTTTTCCATGAAGTGAAAAAAATTTTTTTTTCCTTTTTGTCTTAATGAAAAGTGTGTCATGTGTTTTCATCATCACAACGTAATTAGAACTGCAACTTTTTTTCATGGTTTATATAAATGATTTCACCCATTATCATTTTCATGTTCTATTGAGTTTTTGACAACTACAAACATAATTGGGACCTTGAGGCATTACTTTGAGATATTGTTGAGGGGGGAGGGGCATTGTGATTTGAAGAGTGCTGCATTAACTAATCTCTCTCTCCATAGTCCAGGATATGTTGGCAGGCTGGGCCGAATTCCAGCCACTGAATAAAGTTGGATATCCTCTTCTTAATTATAATAATAATTTCAATGATAAAATCAGAAAGTCCAGCTAAGTTTTGACTTTTACTAATTAAAAAATCAAATGTTTAAAAGTTTCCCACTTTTTAAAAAATATAATATTTAGTATACGTGTGTGTGTGTATGAAAATTTGCTGATGTCCCTGAAACATGCTTAGTTTGCTTTTTGGATTCTGGGCTTAGTTAATAGGAGTAGCCTGACCAGATGCTAGAACTGCTCACAAGTATTGCTTGCTTTGCAACTTTGCAAAATGGAGTAGTTCTGACGTTGGTTTGACCTGTGTTCTGCTGGGGCTCCAAGTGAGCCCAGCACAAGCAGCCACATCTCCAGTAGGAATTCAGTAACCATGCAGCCTTTAATTCAGATAATAATCATTGTCAGGAGTGTGACTTCTTTTAACCTAACCAGTGCTTCTTCCCTCACGCAGCCTTGTTAATGAGGTTTATGAGGTGGACGACACCATCCAGACCCTACAGCAGCGCCTGAGGGAGGCTGAGGACACCCTGCAGTCTCTGGTCCACACCAAAGCTACCCTGGAGCATGACTTGGCAGTCAAAGCCAATTCTCTGTACATCGACCAGGAAAAATGCATGAGCATGCGCAAGAGTTTCCCCAACACCCTACGGCTGGTGGGCTTCTGTTAGGGGCCTTACCGGGAGCAGTTTTATTACTCCTCAAGAAAGATTGAACCAGAGCTTGGTTGTAGCATTTAAACTGAGTGCTAATATATTCACTTATTAAAGGATT
>NW_011888825.1:6914220-6918876 GCF_000151845.1 Pteropus vampyrus | reverse complement strand
CTAAATCTTTAATAACACTCTTGGGACCACACTGCTGACTTATAATCTCCTTTCCCTTATATAAATATAATAAATGGATTTCTACTGCACTGGCTGTTTATCTACAGCATGACTTTTTAAAAGCCTTCCCTTTTTATCTCTAAAAACAATTAATATTGCTTATTTCAGTGGAAATTTCAGAAAATACAGACAAGCAAAAAGAAAATAAAAATCTTCCATATGTCTAAACTAACTAGATGTTCTGATATATGTAGATTTTATTTCTGTGTTTATGTGGATATTTTTCTCTCAAAAACAGAATCGTTCTTAATGAAGTAGCTAGCACTTACAAAGCACTTGTGTGTCAGACACCATTCTCAATGCCTTCCTCATCTCATTTATGCCTTTTCTCCTTGATAATGTGTACTCTTTCCATGTCATTAAACATCTTTTTAAAACTTCATTTTAATGTCATTTTTAATAGTCCATTGTATTGAGATTCTAGAATGTTCTATAACCAATTTCCTATTATTGTGTATCATGCCTTACTCTTCTCTATAACAAACAATGTAGCCATGATTTAATCTTATTAGCTAAGTATTTGCAAACATCTTTAATATTTTTCTTGATTTCTTAGATATGGAATCAATAGATCAGAAGTTATACACAATTTAAAAAAGGCTTTTACAATGTGTTTTCAGATTGCCCTCTCAAAAGTCTGTGTTACTCTGCAGTCCCGCCAGCAGTCTATGGGAGGATCTGTCTTTCTGCATTTTGGATAAACCTTTTGATAAACCTATCTTTCTTTACCATTTAATAGTATAAAAATGGCCTTAATGCTTTAGCATCTCAATCTTTGGAAGCTAGTGTAACATTGTTCACTGGGCTCTTGAATTTCTTCTGTCAATTGCTTTCTCTTGTTATTTGCCTGTTTCCCTGAGTACTTTTTTCCCCCCACTTATTTTTTAGTTCCCTATATATCAACCATATGATACTTTTGTCCTATGTACTGAACATATGTCTCTATATGCCACTTGCCTTTACATTTTGTTTATGGTTTTTAATGTACAGAGAATAAACTGTATAAATGTATAAATGATTTATGCCTTTGGAGGTATACCACAAAAGCTCTTCTCATCCCAAGAATATTTATAATTTCTTCTAAATCCTTTAATGATTTCTTAACTTGCATTTAACCATCTGGAATTCAATTTAATATGATACAGATAGCATGCTAACTTCGAAGCCTTTCATCTAGAAGCTCTGACATGGAAAGATGAAATTACCATGGGAAAAGTCTCTCTTTTCTCTCAGATTTCTCACTACTTGTAAGCCCCCTCCCTCCTATTAGCATCTCTCTCTGTATGCCCTGCTCTCCTAATCACTGCCCATTGTCTCCAAACTCTGTTTCTCTCTCTCTCTCTCTCTGTTTCTTAAATGTTTTTTCAGGCCTTGATTAGTCAACTTCACAAAATGTCACCAAACATCTGAAAATGCTAGTAGGGTTTACATAAACATGATAAGTTTGTACTAGGGTTATTTTTGTGGTCTCAGTATATCATTTTAGAAGTCAAATTGTAGGTTTTGTCATTCTCCCTTTGCTTCTAATGGAAACAAAGATATATAAGTGCCGCTAAAACACTAAGCATTTAGAGCAATGAAGTGCTGATAGTCAGCATTTTTAGATAATAGTAAGAATAAACATAAATGCCCATGTCTCTTATATGTTTCTGGGAAAAGTCTTGCTGATTTTTCCATGAATTATCATTTTGTAATCTTTTTTGAGGACTATAGGCTATGGAGTGCTTTTACTTAAATATGTTACTGGCATTACAAGAATATAATTGGAAGAAAATGTAGTTCAAACATAGAAAAAGGCGAGTTTTCTTGTTATTTTGGTAAACTGTAGGCAAGGCTAAATTCCACAAATAAACATTTGGTTTCTACTCTAGAATGTTGCAACTACTTGGTGAGGGCAAATATTCTAATGCTGAAGTCCATGAGCAGCCAAGAGTCACAAAGTGTAACCCTGTTTAAGAATCGCAGGACTGCAAATATCAACATGTGATCTGGCTTTCTATATTCAGGTCCAAACTATCTTTAATATTGTGTGGCTTTAAGGTGGGCTGCTGGAATGTCAAAGGCTTCCACCTACCCAAGCTTCATTCAGATTTAGAAATGTGTGTAACTGCCCCTAAATAGCCAAGTCACCTACAATTTTAGTAATTTCCATTTATGTCTCTGGAGAGTGTTGTCATAAACACCTCACCTGGCACTTTTGAATCCTGAGTTCATGCTGTAAATAGCTGAGGTGGGGTCTGGTTCTAGGTTATAATTTTTGTTTTGTTCTGAAAACAGGGATGGTTTCCTTTCCTTTGTGAAGGGCTGACCCAAAGCACAGAGAAGGAGGTGAAGTTGTTGCTCATTGTTGTGCCCAAATCTTCTAGACTGGTCTCCAGTCTTCTAGCTCTGGCCCTTCATCTGTTCCTGGCAGTGCTGGGTTCACCACTGGCATGATGGTCAAGACCAGCCTTCTGTGCAGAGTGTCCCGATGGCATTTTCTGAATCCTATATTAGATAGAGTTCATGCATTCATGAAAAAAAAAAAGACAATACTTAATCTCTTCACTAGGGATGCCAAATCTACTTCACTTTGAGAACTAGCTCTTACCAGGGTAGAGCTTATTTGGAATGTTGAATTAGGAAGGAGTCTGAGGTCACGTGTGAGCTTAGATAGGTAAGAATCTAGAGGTCCCATAGGATAGTCATCTCTGTAGGGGGTCCAGGATAAAGAGTGGCAGCACAAATTCTGTTATCTCTGCTCTAAACATTTCTGAATTCTCCTTCAGCTCAGATCTTTATCTTTCAACTTCAAAAAGATTCTGTTTTGTGATCTATGGCTCATTCCTGAAGACCTTGCAGTTTGCTATTTTGCTGGAAGCTAATAGGAGACCCTTTCTGCTGCCAAATTATTCCATTTAATGTAGACTTTCTAAAGAGCTCCTAGTGACCCAAAAAAAGCACCTCTGGTTGCATCCTAGTAGAGAAAGGAGTTCCTAGGGGACAGAAGCCTTTCACTGCTATTTGAAATGATATCCTATTACGTATGAGTAAGGCTGTGGGAACTATAAGAATTACTTTTATTTCTCAATTACTTTCTTTTCTCTTGTAAAGTGAAGTGATATCATTGGATTGACTTTCAAAGTTCTCATCTTGGGTATTTTAGCTCTGCAGTCACTCAGACATAAGAATGCTTGTCCTACTTCCTTCTAATGGTACTCTGCTTGCCTGAAAACCTGCTCTTTATGGAAACCTATATATTTACTGATAACAAAAATCTATATATGTATTGAGGGGTATCCATTTATTTGCAACAAGCTGATGGATTTCACCTCCCAACATCAGCCCACTTAATGTGTGTAGCAAAGACAGAGTCTCCTTAACAGAGATAAGGCCAGGTGACTGGAGAGGATAATAAGCCAGGGCCACAGACAAGACCCCAGAATGCCACACATACTACAGTTTAAAAGATTAAAGTATTGACACTTTAAAACAATGCTGGATGGGGCAACCAACTTTCCCAGTTTCCTAAGGGAGATGTAATAGTTGTTTCTCAGGGTCTTCAGGGGAAAAAATCATGCCTCCAAATGTTTATGATCTTGCAAAATTTATCCCTCACCCCCATGCTTGAATATGGGCTGACTCCGATCACTTGAACCAACAGAATGCAGTATAACACTGCCAGTTTCTGGCCTAGGCCTTAAGAAGGGCTAGAAACTTCTGCTTTTATGCCCTTGAAAGCTTGGTGCCACATAAGAAGTCTGACTACTCTGAGATCATCATGCTGTGAGGAAAGCCAAGCAGCCAAATGGAGAGGCTTGTGTGGAAGAGAACTGAGTCCTCAGCCAATTGCCACAGATGCACTCCAACTAGCAGCCATGTTATGTTAGAGAGAATGTCTGGATTCTTCCCACTCTCCCAGTGCTTTGGCTGATATCACATGTGAAGCAAAACTGTCCAGTCAACCCAAAGAGTTATACAAAATAATAAATTGTTGTCTTAAACAAACTACAACTAAGTTTTGGATAATTTTTATGCAATGGTAGGCAACCAAAACAAGTTTTCATTGGCTTTTCAGACATCAAATACCTGGAGATAAAGGGAATCTAATATTTGTTGAGTGCTTACTATTATATTTCCATTGTCTAACATGACAATCTCATGAGATAGTTATTATTGCCACTCTGCAAATGGGGAAACAGAGACTTAGACCAGTTAAATAATCCCACAGTGGTTAAGCAACTAGTCTGAGGTTACTTAGATAGATCATGGTGGGGTTTAGTGTTCAATCTCCTTACCTGACACTAATATCTGAGCTCCTAACTGTTATTTTATCCACTAGCACCCCTTTTCAACAGCAACACCAAAATGTGTAAAATTATTGCTTCGATAGATTTATATTTGAGCACAGAAGCTTCTAATAAACTTTTGATTTTGAAAATTTGTATAAAATTAGAGTATGAGTGGGATCCAGCTTCTGGGCCATTGATCACATATTGAAATTGATACATAAAATGATAATGACAGTTAATTTTTGCTGAGCAGAGCAACTTTTCATGTAATTTCATTATCACAGCTATTCTCTAAGGTTCATACAATTAATTATTTACACTCAAA
>NW_011888825.1:6910883-6914135 GCF_000151845.1 Pteropus vampyrus | reverse complement strand
AAAAAAAAGACAATACTTAATCTCTTCACTAGGGATGCCAAATCTACTTCACTTTGAGAACTAGCTCTTACCAGGGTAGAGCTTATTTGGAATGTTGAATTAGGAAGGAGTCTGAGGTCACGTGTGAGCTTAGATAGGTAAGAATCTAGAGGTCCCATAGGATAGTCATCTCTGTAGGGGGTCCAGGATAAAGAGTGGCAGCACAAATTCTGTTATCTCTGCTCTAAACATTTCTGAATTCTCCTTCAGCTCAGATCTTTATCTTTCAACTTCAAAAAGATTCTGTTTTGTGATCTATGGCTCATTCCTGAAGACCTTGCAGTTTGCTATTTTGCTGGAAGCTAATAGGAGACCCTTTCTGCTGCCAAATTATTCCATTTAATGTAGACTTTCTAAAGAGCTCCTAGTGACCCAAAAAAAGCACCTCTGGTTGCATCCTAGTAGAGAAAGGAGTTCCTAGGGGACAGAAGCCTTTCACTGCTATTTGAAATGATATCCTATTACGTATGAGTAAGGCTGTGGGAACTATAAGAATTACTTTTATTTCTCAATTACTTTCTTTTCTCTTGTAAAGTGAAGTGATATCATTGGATTGACTTTCAAAGTTCTCATCTTGGGTATTTTAGCTCTGCAGTCACTCAGACATAAGAATGCTTGTCCTACTTCCTTCTAATGGTACTCTGCTTGCCTGAAAACCTGCTCTTTATGGAAACCTATATATTTACTGATAACAAAAATCTATATATGTATTGAGGGGTATCCATTTATTTGCAACAAGCTGATGGATTTCACCTCCCAACATCAGCCCACTTAATGTGTGTAGCAAAGACAGAGTCTCCTTAACAGAGATAAGGCCAGGTGACTGGAGAGGATAATAAGCCAGGGCCACAGACAAGACCCCAGAATGCCACACATACTACAGTTTAAAAGATTAAAGTATTGACACTTTAAAACAATGCTGGATGGGGCAACCAACTTTCCCAGTTTCCTAAGGGAGATGTAATAGTTGTTTCTCAGGGTCTTCAGGGGAAAAAATCATGCCTCCAAATGTTTATGATCTTGCAAAATTTATCCCTCACCCCCATGCTTGAATATGGGCTGACTCCGATCACTTGAACCAACAGAATGCAGTATAACACTGCCAGTTTCTGGCCTAGGCCTTAAGAAGGGCTAGAAACTTCTGCTTTTATGCCCTTGAAAGCTTGGTGCCACATAAGAAGTCTGACTACTCTGAGATCATCATGCTGTGAGGAAAGCCAAGCAGCCAAATGGAGAGGCTTGTGTGGAAGAGAACTGAGTCCTCAGCCAATTGCCACAGATGCACTCCAACTAGCAGCCATGTTATGTTAGAGAGAATGTCTGGATTCTTCCCACTCTCCCAGTGCTTTGGCTGATATCACATGTGAAGCAAAACTGTCCAGTCAACCCAAAGAGTTATACAAAATAATAAATTGTTGTCTTAAACAAACTACAACTAAGTTTTGGATAATTTTTATGCAATGGTAGGCAACCAAAACAAGTTTTCATTGGCTTTTCAGACATCAAATACCTGGAGATAAAGGGAATCTAATATTTGTTGAGTGCTTACTATTATATTTCCATTGTCTAACATGACAATCTCATGAGATAGTTATTATTGCCACTCTGCAAATGGGGAAACAGAGACTTAGACCAGTTAAATAATCCCACAGTGGTTAAGCAACTAGTCTGAGGTTACTCAGATAGATCATGGTGGGGTTTAGTGTTCAATCTCCTTACCTGACACTAATATCTGAGCTCCTAACCGTTATTTTATCCACTAGCACCCCTTTTCAACAGCAACACCAAAATGTGTAAAATTATTGCTTCGATAGATTTATATTTGAGCACAGAAGCTTCTAATAAACTTTTAATTTTGAAAATTTGTATAAAATTAGAGTATGAGTGGGATCCAGCTTCTGGGCCATTGATCACATATTGAAATTGATACATAAAATGATAATGACAGTTAATTTTTGCTGAGCAGAGCAACTTTTCATGTAATTTCATTATCACAGCTATTCTCTAAGGTTCATACAATTAATTATTTACACTCAAAGTTAGGAAATTGAGACTTAAAGAAGTAAAATAATTCAGAGTTGAATCACTAATAAATGTTTTGGAGTCAGGAGCTGAACTCAGTTTTGCTCCGAACTTTCATTGCCTTTTTTGAAGCTTTTTAGAATGAATTGACATTCTCAAAGGTTGTGGTTTTTAAAGAAAATTATTTTAAAACCAATGTCTTATATTTGCCCACAGATATTCATGAAGGTGTGATATTTTGAACAATTAATCTCAACAACACAATAAATTAATTTTACTACAGTATTGCAAATTCCTAGCTCTAAATTTAAGTAGAATTTAAAGACAATATCTGAGTATATACTATTTTGTCAGATAGAAGAAAAATCTCCAATAATTTGATGAAAGGTACTCAGTTCTAGAAATCAAATAATTATTCTTTATTTAGTCTCTTCTAATGTCCTTTTGGCAATGACCATCGACACTGATAGATTGTAGGATTGCTCTCCACATACGTGGGTCTGTGGCAGTATATTTCTCCAAAAGAGCATTTGGTTCCAAATGTTTGTATTTAGTGACCAGTTATACCAGCATTTGGTGCTAGTTAAATAAAATAAGTTATTTCCTGTATGTTTACATTTTACACTGTCATCTGAGCTGGAGTTATAGCTACATAAATAGCTAATTTCCTCTAGAGAGAGAAGATAATTTAGAATTAGGTCCTTCCTTTTCTTACCTTGGTTTGGAGTATCTTGCAGATTTTAAGACCCTTAAGTCACAACAGGTTTCTTTGCTCATTTGGAGCTCAGGACACACAGGAACATATTAATAAAATGAGTACTAAGAATTGTGGAGGGGCAGTGTTGGAGAATGTGGAAAGGAGTCTAATTATGAAATACAGAGATGAGTCAATGAATAACCCAAATTTATAGACATATAGCTATCTAGTGAGAATTTCAAGAGTCATTTATGTTTTTGTTGGTTGGTACTCAGGATGAGTAATTACCTTCACAAAGGATAGAAGCCTTCAAGAAAAGGAAGATAATGTTTGTCTCTTAGGAAGGAGAAAACTCATAGGTTTAGAAATGAGAAAAAAAAACAACAAAAAACTCCACTGGTAGTGAAATAATGACTATCTTTATTGGTCAGTTTCATGATAGAAAAATCTCCTCTAGGTGAATTAGACAGAAGAAGATATAGTGGGGTATTAAA
>NW_011888825.1:6884022-6910833 GCF_000151845.1 Pteropus vampyrus | reverse complement strand
AGTGTTGGAGAATGTGGAAAGGAGTCTAATTATGAAATACAGAGATGAGTCAATGAATAACCCAAATTTATAGACATATAGCTATCTAGTGAGAATTTCAAGAGTCATTTATGTTTTTGTTGGTTGGTACTCAGGATGAGTAATTACCTTCACAAAGGATAGAAGCCTTCAAGAAAAGGAAGATAATGTTTGTCTCTTAGGAAGGAGAAAACTCATAGGTTTAGAAATGAGAAAAAAAAACAACAAAAAACTCCACTGGTAGTGAAATAATGACTATCTTTATTGGTCAGTTTCATGATAGAAAAATCTCCTCTAGGTGAATTAGACAGAAGAAGATATAGTGGGGTATTAAATGGCTTCTAGAGTCACTGTGAAAGCTAAAGAAACAGACTCTTGGCTAACTTTCCTGAGTAACTCCAAAATCTCATTGCTAAACTAGGTAGGTCACTAAGGAAGATGCCTTTTATCAGGACCAGGAAAACTTCCCACTGAGTTGAGAAGCTACCACTACAGTTACCAGATTTAGAACTATGCCACTTCTGTTGGGATCTGAAACTCACCTCTGGTAAATCAGGAAGCAGCAAACATAGTCACCAACTCCAGGAACATGACCTCTGTCATCCTCAGGAGCAAAATTCACACCTCACGTCCTTCCTCTCTTCTCATATAACTGAGTTCCAAAGTCAATCCTCTCACAATTACAATCTGATTAATGGAATCCAAATGAGATCCAGAATCTGAGCTTGTAAGACAGTCTATAAAATGTAGTATTAAAAAAAGCTTTAGCCTCTACAGTAGGGCATACTTTCAGAAGGGTTGAGTAGATATTGAGAGAGTAGAACCCACCATCCCAAATAGTATTGTGCAAAGGTGGTGTGTTGATAAGAAATAATTTGGTCTGAATTAACTGGCTCTGATCAGGAGTTTGGACTTGTTTTTGAGCTCAACTCAAAAATAATAAATTCATTCAAAGTTTATAATGGTTTTGAAAGTATGCAATTTTTAAAGAAAGAAGATTATTAGTCTATTTCTTAAAAAAGAAACTACTTGCTGAATGCATGGTTAGACATATAGAAGAAAATGCTTTGATATTTTTTCATTTGAGGATCTCAATGTTATAAAGTGGTTATTAGTAGGAGTTTTATCTCTGCTTTACAGAAGAGAAAACTGAGGACTAGTCACCCACCAAGACACACTTCTGAGCTATATGTCAGACAGATTTGATTTGTTTTCCAGTCTGCCTATGTGAGAAGTGTTTGAAGACAAATGACTAGTTTCTGTAAAAAACTTTTTAGCATGAATTAGGCTAAGATAAAGCTATTGGTAAAATATAAAATAAATTTGAGGTGAAATGCAGAAATGAAATAGCCACATAATGGCTTGGTCTGCATGTGGAGCAAATCTATAACCAGGAAAAGAATTGAGGACAATGTTGCCATATTTGTTAAACATCATCACTGGAAACCAATTGTGGTAGTCATCAGTGCTGTACATCAAATTATTTCTACCTTCCTGGGTCCTTGTAGTTTAGTGGATCCATGTGATTAGTTCTGTGTAATGAGTTATGGGTAGAAGGGATGTGAGCCACTTTAGGCTTGAGTATTTAATAGCCAACATGCAACTTTCCAAAATTCTCTTCTCCAGAGAAACAGATAGTTATTTTTTTATTTACATATCTGAAAATATAAAATAAGAATTGGCTCATGTGATTATGGTGGCCAAGAAGTTCCATGACCTGCTATCTGCAAGGTGGAGAATGAGAAAAGCCTGTGGTGTCATTCAGTCAGAATACAAAGGCCTGAGAAGCAGGAGCACTGAAGTCTGAGGGCAATAGAAGATGAGTGTCTCAGCTCAAGAAGACAGAACAAATTTGTTATTTCTCCACCTTTTTTGTTTTATTCATGCCCTTATCAGATTAGATAATGCCTAGTAGCATTGGTGAGGGCCATCTTCTTTACTCAGTTTACCAATTTAAATACTAATCTCTTCCAGAAATATCAACACAGACACACCTGAAATAATGTTATATTTAGCCCAGTCACTTAGCCCAGTCAAGCTGACACATAAAATTAAGCATTGCACATGACAAGTAGTAACTTTTGAGATATTCCTTGAGCAACTACACGAAAAATAACTTAGCTGCTGCCCCATTGCAGCCATGTTACGTGTGTAGGAAATATATTTGTATAATTTGAAGCCACTGACACTTTTGGGTTGTTTTGTATTGCAGCTTAGCTCAGCCTATCTTGAGTGATACACAAGCCACAAGAAGCAGCTGAATGCAGACTAAATGGAGAATGGTCATTTTCTACTGTGAAATTTAGACTCTTTACTTTCCCCGAATGCAAGCAGTAGTGCTGACTAAGCAACTGGGCATGAGTCCACACCATCCCTAAAAATAGCAAGTTAAGACAAAATCTTTTGCACACATTTAGGATTGGAAATAGGATATGGCAAGGCTTTCCAAGCACAGGAGCAACCAGTGTAGAGGTGCAGGTGTTTCCAAGTCTACATAAGAACCAAAACAACCCAAGGCCATTTAATGTCAAAATTCTCAAAGGCTCTAGAGCTGGGATGGCAACTCAAAAGCCTACAGGCCAGCCAGGAGATATAAATAAAAAGTATGTAAGTTTCCTGGTATAACTCTGCTATAAGAAAAACAACAGTGCAATCATGAGGGTAAATGGTAGCTGAACTTCTGTTTCTGTGTTGGGGAAACAAAAGAGACTGTTGGGAGCTGGAGAATAGACTTGACATAAACTGAGGAGTGTGAGCCCAGTCTAAAGGAGGGGGCCATTGTTATACTCTGGAAAATTATTGCTGAGCAGGAATGTGGTCCTGTGTTGCTGGAACTGCTTTGCCCCACTGTTGTGGTTATTTAAATCCTATTCAAGTCAAGAGGCTTTAGCTTGGGGAGATGAGAGAAAGCAAGACTGAAATTATACTATAATATCTTCAGATGCTTATTTTACAAAGCAACTTAATAATAAGGATCCTGGTGGAGTGGAACCCTGATTCAGACCTGGAGCTTAGGTTTATTATATTCATACTGTATATTATAGTGCTGATGGCCACATTGGGCCTGAGATGAACCAACCCCTGAAATCTAAGAATATACCAATAGGGACAGGTAACAGTATAGAGTTTTATTTTACTGCACTATATTGTTCAACTGAAAATGAGAAATTGGATCAAAGATCATTCAGGAGCACTAAGACATAAAATAACTTTAAAAATTTATGGTTGTTAGAAATCAGCCAGACCTAACCCAGAGTACAACATACATTTACCAATGTCTACACAATAGTATAGTAGTGTTTAATTCTATCTATGAAGAGTTAAAGGAGCCTGACACTCTCAAATGTTAAATTTGAAATGGCAGCAGAACAACTAGAGGGAGAGGCACATGTAGGCCACATGTAGTTGAAGGACTTTGTACAAATCCCAAACTGGTCATTTTGAAGGACTTGATGTCACCCATTCTTGCATAAATTTACAGAAGGCTGCATGGTTAGAGTATAATTTGGAGATGAAGAAATACCAAATAAAAATTTGAAGACCAGATTAGTGTTACTGAAATCACATTGGCTCAGTAAAAAGACTAAAGCATCTAAAAAATTAAACTAGTCGATAAAATCAATCCAGCAATGAAAAGCTCAGTAAAGTCAGATATGTGACTGATACAATCAAGACAACTATTTTTAACATTTAAACTATAAATATATGTGTGTATGTGTGTGTGTGTGTGTGTATATATGATCATATATATCTATATAGATATATATATATAGATATATATATATGATCATATATATCATATATGTATATATATGATTGGAAATAGAACATAGCAAGGCACAATACACACACACACACACACACACACAGAGGCTAGGATAGCTTAGTTTTTAACAATTTGAGTTTAAAATTTTTTGTGGCCAGTTCAATGAGACAAAGAACTTATATTTTATATTTTAATATTATTTAAAATTACATGATGACTTAGAAATATATTATTCTTTTAAAATAATGAAACATTATAGATGAGGCTAAATTCTCCTTTGACCACATCCTCTCACCCCCCAGAGTGCCAGCCTCTCTCTTCTTAGAGGTAAGTACTGTTATTGGTTTGCTGAGGCATTCTCAAATATTTGGTTGTAAAGACTGCTTTGTTTGGCCTTTTGGGAACAATTACTATGCCCTTCAAAGCAAGATTTAAAAAATCCACACAGGACTTTAAGGAATATGTTAATTAAGTACTTTAGGTAACTAGTAAAAACCTCTTAATAAAATATAAGCAAGTAAAATCCAGTGGCAAGTAAGAATACACTGAGACCCAACAGGGAGGGCAGGATGATTTGATCATGAAGTAATCCAAACCTTAGCTTTCTTTATTCTGTCTTCCTGCTCACCGTCTGATTGAATCCCTGACTAAGCAGAGCAAAATGTACAAAGTGAACCTATGCTAGGAACTGGAATTTGGGTGGGAACTGTGATATGCCCTCTTCCAGAGTCATCTTCCTCCTGTCTCCCTACCCTAGTCAATTCTCTGAAGATACAGAAAACTGCAATTCATTAATTTGTTCACTCGCTTAATAAATGGAATTTTAATGAGTGCATTCCGCATGGTAGTGCTATATTCAGCTTTGGGGATAATATGATGAACAAGATAGACATGGCCTCTTTCCTCATGGAGTTTATAATCCAGCGGATTAGACTGATAATAAAATAATCACACAAAATGCTAAGTTAATTACGAAAATTTATGAGAGGTATTAGACCTCAGAAGGCTTTCTTGAAATTGCAACATTTAAGCAATGATCTGAAAGGTAAGAAATTGCATTTTCATTTTGCACTGGGTCCCTCAAAGTATGTAAGTGGTCTGGACATGGGACTTTGATCCTGTAATATGTAGCCATTGGAGGGCTTTAGAAAAGTAGAGATGTAATCTCAATTCCTAAAGAACCACTCTGGTTGTGATATGAAGAATAGAAAGGTGGACATAGTTATCGCCCTTTAGGAACTTATAGTATGACTCATAAAACCAAATCTGGCCAAGGGGTTTTATTAAAAGTAACAAGTTATAGAAATATATTGAAGAGGATTCTTATAAACTGAGGAGAGTGTCAACTAATGAAGTCTCCTGGTTGGGAAAAGCTACAATCTCTTACACAGTTTCTTCTGATCTTCTTTTTGTCCGAGTTAAATACCAGTTCCCTTTGTTTCCTCATATCGAGGCTCAATTTCTTAAATCGATTAAGAAACAGATCTGAAAACCACCATTTCACATTTGAAACCTCACAATATCTTTTGGAATTGCCTCATATCTTTGGCTTAATGCTAGAGACTCCCACATAAGGTGGGGCTACTTTTCCTTCTTCCTTCCTACTATTTAATGAGCTCAAATAGCTCCCAGATGATTATGAATTTCCACTCATCTCATTCTTCTAGTTAATGTGGCTGTGTTTCTGTTGTCACTGAAGCTTCTGTTCTAGGCATTTCTCACAAATATTATTTTATGACATTATTGTCAGGCATACCATCCTTCTTGTGGTATTTTATCTATCAGTGTTGGAAATGTTCTGTATCTTCGCTGTCCAAAATGGCAACAACCTGTCACATGTGGCTATTGAACACTGACTAGAGCCCCACATGAAAATTTTGGGCACTAAAGCTCAGAAAAGTTATTTAGTTGTTCAATGTTACAGCCCAGAATAGGGAAAACCCAGATCTTCTAGTTCTCAGTGATCCTTTCTCTATACTGTGAACAGGTGGTCTCATACAACTATTTGCAGTTTTATAGAGCATCTATTAAGTGAAATAAGTATTTGGGGGGTGCCAAGAAATAAAATAGGGTGAAAAAAGAGCGAGAACTACCTGATATCAAGCTATTCTATGAGGCTACAGTAATCATAAAAACATACATTGATCAATGGAACAGAATAGAGAACCCAGAAATAAATCCACATCTATAAGCTCATTTAATACATGACAAAAGAGGCAAGCATATACAAGGGGGTAAAGATAGTCTCTTCAATAAACAGCGATGGAAAAATTGGCCAGATATATGCAAAAAAAAAAAAAAGAAACTGGACCACCTTCTTACATCATATACAAGAATAGACTCAAAATGGATTAAAGACTTAAACATAAGACCTGAGACCATAAAACTTCTAGAACAAAACATAGGCAGTAAACTTTCTGATATTGCTACTAGTAATTTCTTTTCAGATTTATCTCCTTGGGCAAGGGAAACAAAAGAAAAAATAAACAAATGAGACTACATCAAACTAAAAAGTTTTTGCACAGAAAAGGAAACCATCAACAAAATGAGAAGACAACTCATGGAATGGGAGAAGATATTCACTTATGATACATCTAATAAGGGGTTAATATCTAAAATATATAAACAACTCATGCGACTCAACAACAGAAAAACAAACAATCCAATTAAAAAATGAACGGAAGACCTGAATAGATATTTCTCCAAAGAGGAAATACAAATGGCCAATAGACATATGAAAAGATGCTCAAGGTCACTTATCATCAGAGAAATGCAAATTAAAATCATGATGAGATATCACCTCATACCTGTCAGAATGGCTATCATCAATAAATCAAAGAACAACAAGTGCTGGTGAGGATGTGGAGAAAAGGGAACTCTCATACACTGTTGGTGGGATTGCAAATTGGTACAGCCACTGTAGAAAACGTCTGGAGTTTTCTCAAAAAATTAAAAATGGTTCTACCTTTTGACCTAGCAATTGTACTTCTGAGTATTTATCTATAGAAAACCAAAACAATAATTCATAAAGATCTTTGCATCCCTAAGTTCATGGGAGCACTATTCGCAATAGCCAAGATATGGAAGCAATCTAAAGGCTCATCAAGAGATGACTGTACAGTCTACGGCCATGTCACCCTGAACGTGCCTGATCTCGTCTGATCTGGGAAGCTAAGCAGGTTCAGGCCTAGTTAGTACTTGGATGGGAGACCATGTTGGAATACCAGGTGCTGTAGGCATAAAAAAATAAAATAAAATGAGATGACTGTATAAAGAAGTATGGTTCATATATATAATAGAATATTACTCAGCCATAAAAAAATGAAATCTTAACATTTGCAATAACATAGATGAATCTCGAGGTTATTATGCTGAACGGAATAAGTCAGAGAAAGATAAATACCATATGATTTCACCTATATGTGGAATCTAAGGAACAAAAAGAACAAACTAATTGAAAACAGACTCACAAATGTAGAGGACAATCTGGTGATGGCCAGAGGGGAGAGGTTTGCAGGGCTGGAAGAAAAGGGTGAAAGGTTAAAGACGTACAAATTAGTAGTTGATAGATTATAGTTGATAGATTGGAGAGGGGATCATGGCATAGGGAATGCAGTCAACAGTAATGTAATGGCTATGTGTAGAGCCAGAAGGAAGATAGAGTAATCGGGGGATCATTTCCTAAACTATATAAATGTCAAACCAATGTATTGTATACTTGAAACTAACAAAAAAAGGAGAAGTGAGAAATAAGAAAAGAAAATTACTTTATTGACCTTTAAGAGCAAAGAAGAAGAAAAGAGAGTCCTTGTGTGGACCTTGTAGAGCACCAGGGAGGAAGGAAGTGTCCCCGTGTTCACCTGCAGAAGTCCAGAGCTGTTACCACTACAGTTGTACAAGATGAGTCAAGTTCTGCCTCTGTGCTCAACAGGCAAGTCTCTTGAGCACAGTAGGGTTGCTTGTGCTTGACACACACACAGGTTGGTAAATCCCACTGACTATACCACTCCAAGATCTTTGGGTTTGGTGAGAGTGAGGCTAAGTGACTTGTCTAAGCTCACACAGCTACTAAGGGATCAAGTCCAGACTGAAATCCAGATCCTTTTGACCTAAATATTAATTAGGATAACAGTAGGTGACAATACTGCAATCAGAGTTTGTGTACTGACTGTGGTAGTCTTAAATGCCAAGCTAAGAAGTTTGGATTTGATCCATTGACAGAGGAGACCTGAGAATCTTTTAAGAAACTTCTTAGTGAATGCTACTAAGGAACTAGGAATAATAACCTAGTTGTGTTTTTAGGGTGGAAAGAAGTGAGGACTTCAAGAAAACCATGTGGCAAGGTTTTATAACTTAGTGGCTCTTTTATTTTACACCCAGAAGATGTCACACCTGGAAGGTGTTGGGGACAATGGTGGCATTGGAATGTCAAGGAGGGGACCTGTTCTCAGAGTCCACAAGAAGGTGAGCAGTTCATTTTTAAGTCAGGAAGATGTTAACTGATAGTAGACTGAGTTGTGAAAATGTTAGCTAGTGCTTGATGAACACAAGTCATGTGAACTAAACCACATGAACTAAACCACCTCATGTGCTTTGGATTTGGGGGAGATCAAAGTTAAGTAACTTATGGAGGGCCACCCATCCATTCTTGGAAGAGAACCATGTTCTTTCAGAAAGTACAGAAAGAACAAGGAGGCAGGGGAGGAGGCAGAGAAGGTGCCCCCAGAAAAGTCAGAGGAGAGCCAGGCTAGGCAGTGGCCAAAGCAGATGAGGTGAGTCTAAACAGTGTGGTGACTGATGTAACATTACATAAGAAGTTATAGAAGGTTAAAGATCAGAAATAGACTTGAAGGACATGAAGGAGGTTGCCTATAACTTTTAATATTTCTCTTTAGGGAGCACGGTTATCTGTAGCCAGATAACAGGAATTTAAGGGAAAAAGGAATATGTTCCATGGGCAATAGGAGTTGAGCAGCAGTGAAAAGAAGGACAGAAATGCAACAGCCAGAAAAACACAAGGAAGCCAATGCTAATTTTTTTTACATTAAAAAACAAAAGAAAACGAAAAAGGTGTTCACATTTGTAAGCATATGGAAAAATACAAAGGAAAGAGTGAGAAATAAAACATCTTGAAAGAATGATACTGTATGCATTATCTTCTAGTGATAGATGAATGATTTGACAACAATTTTAAAGTAATTTTAATGTAAGACTTCTCTCAATATCCTTAAAAATAACATTCAGTTATTCTTACTCATTTACTATTTCAGAATCAATATTTCTAAACTATAGTAATAAAAACTAAGGCAGTCAGACAGATCAATGAAATAGAAAATCCAAAAATAGGCCTACATATATATGTGAATCTAATAAAATCTATACTTCATAACAGTTGGAGAAAGGATGGGTTATTCAATATTGGTTATTTGAAAACAAAAATTTAGAATGTAACATAAATTCTAGATGATTACAGAGTTTTAAAAACCATGAAAGTATTAAAAGAAAATGTAGGATGTTTAGTGGTAATGTAAACATATCAAAAGAACAAAATTCTAACTCACAATTATTGATCAATGAAACTAGAAGTAAATTCTAGGTGACTCTGTCAGAAAGCATCTGATGGAGAAATAAATAGCTTGTGAGCAACTCTCCGTATCAATTAAAACATCCAGAAGTACCATAAGAGTATATTAAACTCAAAAGCTGGGACGTAGCAGTGAATGGTTACTACTGTGCTTTTGGATTAAATTAAGGTTTGGAATTTTAAAAATTCTGCAGAATCATTTGCTTACAATTTAAAAATTCTGTCTACCCAATAAAATGTCATCTATTTCTTCCCGTAGTAATTGAAGAAAATCATCAAATATCAGGAAGGAGTCAATTTTTTTTTTTTTTGTAATTAAGTCATTTGCATAATGTCCATCTCTTTAAGAATCTCCAAAATTTACCAAACATATAGTTAGATATTCCACATACCTCCTGGACAAATCATTTGACATTGAAATGGCCTTAATTGATATTATCATTGCCGTAAAGTAATGTTTTAAAAATAACTAAAATCTCATTCCTAATTTCAAATACTCATCTGAGTGCCTTTCATCTAATCCAGATGTGTGGAAAATAAAGTCTTTGATGTCCTGTCAATACCTTCACACCATGTGCTAAAAAGACATACCAAATGGCACCACTTGATATTAATTCCCCCAATTTAAATGTGTTTCCTGTGTTATTGCATCATGATTAGTACGTACAATGCTAAATCTTTTATTTACCTGGCAACTACCTCCCTCAATGCCCATTTAGCCATTGTTCCATGTACCCAGATCCTTGCACACATGTTTCAATCCTCATCATTACTCACACAGTAATTGTTAACTAAAATAAACATCTTTTTTCCCCATAGTAAAAGATTCCAACATAAAAAAAAAATTCCCAGCCTCTTCTTTCCTTGAATATATGTCACTCATATTCAAGAGTGAATTCAAAAGTTGATACATCAGTAGTTTAATCCAATCACAAACCAAAAACAAAGACAAGCCCTACTAGTACCCCTCATGACATTGTTCTTCCATGTTATATGCTATTAACACTCTGCTTCATCCAACTTGTGTCCACCGTTTAAAGAATTCCATCTCTAGGTATCACTCAAGACAGGCTAAGTTAAACTGCAGTAACAAAAGACCCCAATCTCACTTGCCAAAGTTCATGTCCAGTGCTGGTCAGTTGAAAGCTCTGGGACATGTCTTCCACATCTGGGATCCAGGCTGGTAGAACAGCCACTATTGGAACAGTGACAAATTGTCATGGCAACAGGAGAGAGAGTGTGGTGAATGCACACTGGTTCTTATAGTTGTTTTCCTACTTTAATTTCTCTGACTAAAGTGCGTCACTTGCCTAACTTCAAAGGCAGCAGAGAGATGCAATGTTGTCATGCATGTGGAAAGCAAAGAACTGGAAATAGGTAGTGAACAGTCCTAATGACTTCCACATGCTTATTCTACTTTCTCTCTGAGCACAAATGTGTCAAACACTATGAAATTGGTTTTACAAACTTCGGGAAAATATTTTGACTCAAACCTGTTTATGCCTTTGAGAAGGTTTTGAAGTTTTAGGCTTCTTAGATAAAAACAGTCAACTTAAAACTGGAAAGCAATATTTTGTATTTATTCTTGAAAAAACATTCTCAATAGGTTCATTGAAAAGGTCAATGCTAGGAAATGATGCAAAATCTTATATATCTATTTAACAAAGTATCTAAACACACAAATCATTGCAGAGTGGAAACAAATAAATTCCTTGGTTGTGAAATCCAATTTAAAGCTTTATTGTCAGACTTTCTATTCAACTTTTCAGTTGGGGTTGTTTATAGGAAACTTATTTACCTGTCACTTATTCTAGCACATGCAGATTATAGTATGTATTTGAGCTCAACTGAAGTCCTCTTTCCTATTTATATTTATGATGTTATTTTGAACTGTGGTATTTATATTACTAAATTCATTACACTCATTCTTTAATAAACCACTTTTAAGTCATTGATTATTTTTTTGTGAACTGGGGATTTAACATAACATAATAGTGACAACAACAAAAAGTATAAATTTTAGAAAAGAATAATTTGCCAAGAAAATAAAACTAAGTGCTTATGTACATTAGATAGACCTCATTGTACAGAATGAATGTATATAATAAATGTTGACTATAAAATATATCCCAATTTCTACAGTCTTCAACAGAAAATGTTTTTCTATTGGGTGGGTGGATTGGGAAAGTAATTTACCAGCAACTTAAGTTCAGAATATTCCTGAGTAAAGTATTTAGGTTGGAGGTAGCTCATGTGCCCTGGAGATCCTGTATTTGGGGAACTTGTGAAAAAAAATGTAAGCAAAACTCTATCTCTAGGGGCAGATGATGTAGAAAACCTTACCTTTTTGATCCTCAGAAAATGAGGAACAATCTGAAAACTTTGAAACTTATGATCTCCAGAGAATCTAATTTTCCTCCATGCAACCAGACAATGTCCCTCTCAATACTCCCAACTAATTTTATTTTTTGTCTTTTATTGACCAAGTTGCCCCTTTATTTAATCCATCCCTCGCCTTTAACCTCTGCCTATTTACCATGGCATGAATCATGGTTTAGAAGGCCATTCTCTCTTTCTCTTGGTGGCATATATACATAAGTCTCACTAAGCATCAGAGAAACCTTTTCGTTTTCAATGGGATATTGGGTATACCAATTAAGACCCCACTATCCCAATGCAAAGTACAGTTTTCAAGCTTGAGACAATATGGAGGTCTCTTAAATGCAAATTAAAACCACAATGAGATATCACCTCATACCTGTCAGAATAGCCATTATCAATATTCAACAGCAAGTGTCGGTGAGAATGTGGATGAAAGGGAACCCTTGTCCACTGTTGGTGGGATTGCAAATTGGTGCAGCCACTATGGAAAACAGTATGGAAGTTCCTCAAAAAATTAAAAATAGGACTACCTTATGACCCAGCAATTGCACTTCTAGGTATTTATCTAAAGAAAACCAAAACACTAATTTGAAAAGATATATACACCCATATGTTCATTGCAGCATTATTTACAATAGTTAAGACATGGAACCAACCTAAATGTCCATCAATAGACAACTGAGTAAAGAAGTGGTACATATATACAATGGAATATTACCTGGCCAAAAAAAGAATAAAATCTTATCTTTTGTGACAAATGGTTGGACCTAGAGGGTATTATGCTAAGTGAAATAAGTCAGGGAGAGAAAGACAAATACCATATGATCTCATTTATATGTGGAATCTGAAAAACAAACAAACAAAAAAACAAACAAACAAAAAAACAAACAAACAAAAAATAGAAACAGACTCATATACACAGGAACAAGCTGATAGTTGCCAGGTTAGAAGAGAATTGGGGGCTAGGTGAAAGAGGTAAAGGGATTAAGAAGTATGAATTGATAATTAAGAAATTGTCATGGGGAGGTAAAGTAAAGCATAGAGAATATAGTTAGTAATATGGTAATAATTATGCATAGTGCCAGATGAGTATTGGACTAGTCAGGGGGATCACTTTGTAAATTATATAAATGTTTAACCACTAAGTTACACACCTGAAATTAATTTAAAATAATACGAAATATCAACTATAATTGAAAAATAAAAAAAATGGGGAAGAAAAGTGAAGGGGAATAAGAGGTATAATACAAGTAAGTCATGGGGGTGTGGTGTGCAGCATAGGGAATATAGTCAATAATATTGTAATAGTGTAGTATGGTATCAGATGATTGCTGGACATATCATGGTGATCACTTCTTTGGGTATGTAAGTGTTGAAGAACTATGATGTATACCTGAAACGAATACAATTTTGTGTATTAGCTGTATTTTAATAAAAATCTTTTTTTAAAAGATAGGGGTCTCTTACTCCTTCACCCTTAACCCAGAATTGAAATCTGGGGGCCCACATTCTCAGATGTCAATATATATATAGAGAGATAGGGCCTCAGGGAATTCCTGACCCAACTTACTGACTCTTCTAAAGGACTGAGGATAACCAGGCAGCTTTAGGTAGCCATTGAAAATACCAGACTAGTACATGGCACATGAACACTGGCTTTAATCCAATGACCCTGCCCACTAGTAGACATAATGAACTTCAAGTTTTTATGAATTAGTGTCAATGCTCCTCTCTGGGGAAGGACCCTTGAAGTGAGGTAGAGAAAAGCTACTGTGTGCTCTTCAACACTCTTCCATAGAAAAGAGAGAGCAAAGTCTATTCTTCTATGAGCCAAAATATGAAAAGGGAAAGAAAAATATTCCTTGTATTAGGCACTAGCATTTATTGACTGCTATGGTTTGAATGTTTATGTCCTCCAACATTCATATAAACCTAACTTCCAAGGTGATAGTATTAAGAGGTGGGGCCTTTGGAAGATACTTAGGGCATGATTTCCTGAATGGGATTAGTGTCCTTATAAATGAGGCCACAGAGAGCAACTTTGCTCTTTCCACCATGTGAGGACACAGGGAAAAGACAGCCATCTATAAAACAGGAAGCAGATTTTCACCAGACTTCAAGTAATTCAGCATCTTTATCTTGAAATTCTAGCCTCTAGAACTGTGAGAAATAAATTTCTATTGTTCAGAAGCCACCCAGACTATGGTATTCCCTTATAACAGTCTGAATGGATGAAGACATTGACTCAGAAGACAGCAGATACAATAAAGAGCTTGAATGTGATGTCAAGGCTCACACTGAAGGGGCAGCACCTTCATCCAATTAAATGTGTATTGAATCTTTATAGGTCAGGTCCTGCAGTGGGCACTCAGAGTGATGTGCAGAGGAAATGGGCTGCCCTTGTGCTCAAGGGGTCATGGGAGGTAGTTTATGAAGACAAAGCAGGATCAGCTGTATTTAAGAAAGACAAAATGACAACTGATAACAAGACCAAAGAGAGGTAAGGAGCTTTTGGGTTTTTTTGAATCAGAAAAAGCTGATGAAATTTAGGAAGCGGAATTTAAAGGTAGAGACAAATGAATAAGATGAGTTGTGACAGAAAGCCTAAAGGGAATGGTATGAATAAATGTACAGAAAGAGGGTGGGAATTTCTAATTGGCTGGAACAAAGGGTTCAGGGAGGAGAGTAGTGGAGGACATGCCTGGGAAAGCATATTGGGGCCATAAGGGGAAGTAATCTGAACTTTGCTTACTAGCGCATGAGGTCTAGGTTTGAGCTGTACTTTGGGAAGATGCTTTTGCTCATGGTTGTGAGGTTATGAAAGGAGGGAGGGCTAGGGAATGGTAGAATTAATGGTGAATGGAATAAGATTTGGTAGAAAGTGAGTTTGGCTAAGAGATGAACTACAAAGAAATATAATTCTCATTAGAAGAAGAAGAAAGAGGAGGGGTAGGAGGAGGAGAAGGGGAAGAGGAAGAGGAAGAAGGAGGGGGAGGAGGAGGGGAGGAGATGGGGGAGGAGAAGGAGGAGGGGTAGGTGGAAGAGAAAAGGAGGGAGAGGGGAGGAGATAGGGGAGGAGGAGAAGGAGAAGGAGGAGGAGGAGAAGAAACCCAGAAACTTTAAACCTGTTCTGGAAGGAGAATCTCTTCTGGGGGAAAGGAGGCTAGACTTGAAGCTGTTGTTCTTGCCTCCCCAAATTTTCTTCCCTTTGGAGATCTCTCATTAATTGCTAAGGCCCCGCCACAATGTTCTGTGTAAAGATGTATTAGGGGCTGAATTGTGTCCTTCTAAAAATGATATGTTCAAGTGCTAAAGCCTAGTATCTTAGAATGTGATATATTTAAACAGAGGATTCTTAAAGAGGTGATTGAGTTAAAATGAGGTCATATGGGTGGGCTCTAATCCAAGGACTCGTGTCTTTATAAGAAGAGGAGATTAGAACAAGGACTTACGCAGGGGGAAGACCATGTGAACACACAAGAAGAAAAGAGCCATCCATAAACCAAGGAAAGAGGCCTCAGAGGAACCCATGCTGCTGACACTTTAATCTTGGACTTTCAGCCTCCAGAACTGTGAGAAAAATCAATCTTTTTTTTCAAGTCACCCAGTCTGTGGTACTGTGTTCTGGCAGCCCTGGCAAACTAGTACAGGGTGTATGAACAATGACTGCTTTTGATTGTACAACTGAGAGAAGACAGTTAAAACAGGCTTTCATAAAGTTTGGGAGATAGCAAAAGGGAACCAAACTCATAAACTAAGATAAAAGTAGTTCATCAAGCCTGTAATAAATGGCTTGCTTTTAAAGACTCTAATGACCTATCCTATTTATAAAAGGATATGTCCAGGGATCAATGCCTTTGGTCCCTCCTGCTGCTTTTCATATCCAGAGAGGGAGTTCTAAAGTACAGTTCCATCCTTTTGTCATGGAGCCCTGTGCTCATATATGCTGAGAGCTGGGTTGGGACTCAGACCACAAGTGGCTTGTGGCTAAAGTATGTGGCCAAGAAAAGAATAATAGAACCTGATGTCACACCCTAGGCTTGTCCACAAACCAGTCTATGGCCATGGTGTCTCATGCATGTGCTGGGAGGGTTGTGCAATGAACGAGGTGTTTGTAAGCATGCAGATGAACACTATGTGTTCCAACACTCCTGAAGGCCTGGCTGTGAGTGCAGCAGAACAGACTGCTGCTGTCCACGCACGTACAGAGTAGGGGTGGTGCTTTCCTCTGACTAGAGAGAAACCTTATACGAACATTCTCTGGCACAGACTAACCCCTCCAGAGTGCTCCAGGAAAATAGTTTTGAACACAGGAATTGCCAGGTCTGGATAAGCATAGTTCAGTCCCTCGGATGTTTTGAACATGACTGAATGTTGATACTGCACAGCCTTTCATCAAAGGCCTTCACATAGTTCACATAAAATCCTGATCCTGTCCCAGGCAGTGGCTGATCCACTGTTCTGGTGACCAAACACCATAAAGTATGGATCTTTTTGAGATGCAGTGAATCACTGAGAAAGTTAAAGTTTTAGATTGAGCCAGTGGCGCAGCATTATGCTCATGCAGGAGAGTCCAATTCTGGTCTTCTTGCTAATAGACTTGGTAACTTTCTTTATACACCCCCAAATTTTCCTCATGTTTAAATTGTAAATAATAATAGAAGCATGTTTTCATGTGCATGGCTCCTAAATTTTAAAATCAGATTGAAAAGCAAAAAGGGCTTGACTTTGCCGCAGAAAATTTCTTCAAGTCCCTGAACACAATAAGCATTCAGGACACGTCAAAGAGGGTGGTGGTGAAATGATAATGATTAGATGATTTTTCAAAGAGGTGTTTATCACTGTACTAGGCCTTCCTGAGACACTCTGTAATTCTGCTGTACCACATTTTTTTTTTTTTTTAACCATTCTTGAAGTCTAAGTGACAGAATAGATACTAGATGAGCCATTGGAAATTTAGATTGGAAATTTGAAATATTTAAAGTAACATATACAAATAGGTTGCAAAAGAGCTTGTTTAGAGCATTGTTTACCAGCTACAGTGTGGTACTTATAAACAACGGGCCACCACAGTGCAGGCATTCTAGTAATACGTGGAGGTCTGGAGATTTGAATGTTTTTCTAACTACACCTCCATTCATTCATTTAACAAATATTCATAAAGTGCCTATTTTATGCCTGTAATTAGCCATAGAAATCAGAAAATAATAAGACAAATTTCAGGCTTTTACAGGCTTATAGCCTAGAAGGAGAAATCCAATAAAGAAATAAATGCAATAAAATATAATTAGATTCGTAATAATTGGATTTGGTATTCACGATGTCAACAGTCTCTGAGCAGTCACACAGGCCTGCGACATGCAGTGATTTCTTTTAAAGATTTTATTTTCTAGAGCAGTTTTAGGTTCACAGCAAAATTGAGAAGAAGTAACGGAGGTTTCTCGTATAGCCTCTTTCTCCCACACAGGCACAACCTCCCCCAGTATCAACCACAGTGATGCATTTGTTATAACCAATGAATGTACACTGAAGCATCATAATCAATCAAAGCTAATAGTTTACCTTAGGGTTCATTTGGTGTTATACATTCTATAAGTTTGGATAAATATATAATGACATGTATCCATCATTATAGTACCATACAGAATAATTTTACTGTCCTAAAATTCTTCTATGCTCTGCCTATTCACTCTTACCTCTCTCCAAACCCCTGGCAACAACTGATCCTTTTACTGTCTTCATAGTTTTTTCTTTTCCAGAATGTCATATAGTTGAAATCATACAATATGTAGCCTTTTCAGATTGGCTTCTTTCATTTAATAAAATGCTTTGAGATTCCTCCATGTCATTTCATGGCTTGATAGCTCATTTCTTTTTAGTGTTGAATAATGTTCTATTGTCTAGATGTACCACAGTTTATTTATACATGTGATAATTTTAATTTTGCTGAGATGCAGTATAAAGTGGTTGGCTGAGAGCACAGTATGAAATGTATGGGAAGGAACAAGTCACCAAACTAGTGAAGTGACAACTGGCTGCCCATCTTCCATGTCCCAGAGATGCTTGGTTCTCATGGAGGCCACCAGCACAGTTACGTTCACAGTGTGATAACATCTTATCTCAGTACTGTTGTGAAAAACAATGTTTAAACAAAAGCCAACTGCTAGTGACAATGATGGAAATGCGAAGAAATTAAAGAGCTCTAAGAAAGTAATTGTTCTTTTTTCAGAAAACAGAAGCTTCTTAAGAGAAAGGCTATGCTGTTTTGGTGGATACCAATGTGAGAACTCATGAAGTGCTCAGAATGTATCCATCATGAATAGGAAGGCTCTATTCTATGTGAAGCATATAGCGGTAGGGAGAAAGTCTCAGGATTAGCTTTAGGAAAAGGGTGATCTTCAAGCTGATTTTCAGAAGATAAGTCATATAATGGCGATTTGACAAAGGTCAATTGATGAGAAAGACTGCAGCCTATTTGGAAAATACTGGTTAAAAATAAAACAAAGGGACTTTTGTTTTTGGCCAAGAAGGAAAGATAGGAACACGATTTACTCTCTGACTAGAATAAAACACAAAGAAAAACAAACAACAAAAAACCCAGGCAAAATATATAGAAACTGGATATTGGACATCAGGAAAGAAACAACAGCGATCTCTGAGAAATGAGAAACAAATGAAGTGAACCTTATTATAGCCCCTCAATTTACAACACTAAGAGAGTTTGGAGGCCAGAATGCAAGAAGGAACCTAGGAAGAGTCAGAAGAGACAGAATTGTGTTGAGGAGACAGAGCTGAGAGTCTGAGGAAACTAAAGCAGATAAAGTTCACAGAACTAGAGAGCAGAGAGCAGAGAGCTGCAGAGAGAGAGAACCCTTCAATACTCAAGAGTGCTGATCAGCACATATATGCTACTTGAGACTCAGGGAAAGAACCACCTGAAAGGATTAGAGGGAACAGTACTCAGGGCTCACACAGAGCTGGGAAATAACTCCTGTTCCCACTATCCGAACTGGAAAAAACTCAATTCAGGGGGCATCGGGTTGAATAGTCAGAAGAGCCTTGCTTCAGCAGTGAGCAACAGCTATTCCTGGGCTAAACACAGATCTGGACCTGCCTAACTATTCTTAAAAGCAAAACCAGAAAGGATCAAACTACTTCCAAGTAATTCAGCTTCATTCTAGAACAAAACTCAAGAATATTCATAGGAAAATGAGCTCTTGATGGACAATGCTGCATTGGCAAAGCACTGGCTGCAGCACAGAGAAAAAAAACATAAGAAAGTGACTTCTGAAAAATAGAAAGACCTAGGTTTTTTGACTTTGTTACTATGAGCAAATTGTTTAATTTTTCTAAGCTTTGCTTTCTTCTTTGGTTAAAAAACACAAAAATAATAGATCCAAAAATAATAGTTGTCAGTGGTGGTTGCCCCTGGGGGTTGGGGATTGCCTGGGAAGGGGCTTGAAAAAATTTCTGAGCTGATAATAAAGTTCTGTTATTACACAGGTTAATGCAATGTCAAATTCCATCATTGATACACTTGATATGTGTGCATTTTATTGCATGTAAATTTTACCTTTAAAAAGTTAAACATATACTGAGCTTTATTTAGATAAGGATTTTTATGCCAAAGAATTTAAGAGTAAAATGTCTCGATATCTGCAATTTAGTTTTTAAAACATAAAAAATAAGATGTGTTGGTAGACGGATAGATAAAGCAGATATTGATAGGTAGCAATTGTAAAATCTGAGTGGTAGGTATTTGGGTGTTCACTATGCAATTCTTTCAACTTTTCTGCATTTTTTTCATAATAAAACATTGGAAAAAAATAATAGTACCTATTTCTCAGGCCACCAGTTCAGGACTTAGCACAATATCTAGAACATAATAAGTTGGTGATGATTGTTTTTATTAATGGTAATTAAACAGTGTCAGAATGGAGGTTAAAAGAGCATTTTGGCTTTTGTAGTAATTCAGACAAATAAAACCATGGTCTAAAATAGAGTAGTTGCAGTGAGAATGGAGGTAGTAGAAACATTTTAGAGGCAGAGCTGCTAACAGTTGGCGACCAGTTGATAATTAGTGTTGAAAGAAGGGGCAGAGTCTGGGATGATGACCCAAATTCCGGCTTTGGCAATGGATGGATGCTGGTACCATTCAGAGATGATCGTCCTCTCCAGATGAATAGAAACATGCTTTAGAATGTCCTGTGACCATCAGAGCTTTATTGCCAAGAAACTGCAGTAACCCTGTCTCTTTGACAGGTCAACTTCTGTTCTCATTTTTATCCCTCCTGTAGAGCGATGCAAAATATGACAACCATTGTTTTGACCCAAGAAAAGAAAATTGTAATGCATCATAACCCTCTCTCAGGAAGATACTTCAAGGGATATTCCTTAAAGCACTCTGCAGATATTTCTGGAAATGATATCCTTTATGATCCTGGTATGCACAGGTTGTTCGGAAAGTGCTGGCTTGGTGGAGAGAAACAGCTGCTCAGAGTATGGGGTGCATCATTCCACTGGCTGGAGTGCTGTTCCTACAGCCCTTCGAACAAACTCCCCCAGCAGTGCTTGCACTAGAGTTCAGGGCAGGGCTGCACTCAGTGTTACCATCAAGACTATGGCTCATAGATAGTTGTAGAACAATGATTTCTAGTACAACTCCATTTTCTAGCCAATGAGATACTAAATGTTGAGAGTTATTATTTTTATTATTCAGTGCCTTTCCCAAGAAAGGGCTCTGTTCTTCATAAAAGTTTTCCTGTTATTTGATCTCCCATAGGCCTTGCACTGGGATTGAAGAAATGCCATTTGGTTCAGTGTACAAAGAAAAATTGTAACAGTCAAGTTCATGCCACAGCTGAGTTCATGGTTCTAGGCCAGGGACCGTAGGAACAGAAGGGCCAGCCTCAGTCCTCTCTAAGCAATGCCACTCAAAGTGTGGTCCACAAATGTGACCAAAGCCAGCTCACAAGCTGTTACATGGTTGCTTTGAGATAAGTACAGAAATTGAGAGGAAGAACTTAGAAACCTTTATAGCAATTTTATATTGTATTGACATCCAAGTACATGATCAATGGACATGTCATTCTTGCATATGTAGCAGGGTCTTGTAACTGACTGTGATGGATTATAAAGGAAGGAAGGAAGGAAGAAAGGAAGGAAGGAAGGAAGGAAGGAAGGAAGGAAAGAAGGAAGGAAGGAAGGAAGGAAGGAAGAAAGAAAGGAGGAAGGGAAGGAAGGAGGAATAAAAGAAAGAAAAATGGTGTTTTACCACATGTAGTTTGAGAAGTCCTGCTTTACACTGCACCTCAGAGCACCCCACAGATACCCAGGATTCTTTATAGATCGACAGCCCTCTTCATAGAACCACAAGACTCTCAGAAAATTTCTGATAGTATCCACAGAGTCAAGCGATTCTCACAGAACCTCAGGAGTCTTCTCGGTCTCTCTTGATTACCATTCTCCTTCCTCAGAGATGCAGCTGAACAAACTACTAAAGTCCATTTTCCAGGCCGCAGAGCACCAAGAGTGAGTGGAAGTCAATTTGTTACTGCAGGGGACATTGCCTCTACCTTGCTGGCATAGAGTTCTGCTTCTGAATATAATGTTTGGTACCTAACTCCAACTTTTAGAATTCTTAATGTATCAGTTAGCTTTTGCTGTGTAACAAATAATCCCAAAACTTAGTGGCTTAAAAAGACAAATTATTGGTTATCCCAGTTCTGAGGGCTGACTTGGTCTTAATTGGCATCCTTTCTCGTTTGGGCCAGGATCAGCTGTTTTCTCCTGGGGTGCGTCACATGTCTAGGGCCTTAGAAGGGTTGGCTGGAATGGTTGAGATCACTCTGTCTGGAATGGTTGGAATCACTCTGTGGTCTCTCAGTGTTGAGCAGGCCTCCCTAGGCTTGTTCAGATGATGGAGGAAGAGTTTCCAGCAGTAAGAGAGCAAGCCCTAATGAGCAAGCATTCTTTAAGCCTCTGCTTATATTATACTGCTAATGTCCCATTGGCCAAAGCAGTCACTTGGCCAGGTCCTGATTCAGAGTGGAGGAATAAACTGTACCTTTTCATGGAAGAAACAGAAAAGCTACATTGCAAAGAGGCATACATATAGGAATGAAAAACTCTTGTGGCTATTTTGCTTTTAATGAAGATTGAAGAGGCCAAGTGGTGTTGTTTGCTTCTGGCCCACAGTAGCTGCTCAATAAATAGCTATTGAATAAATATTGTCTTAAGAGGCCTTCACTTTTCCTTCTCCTTACATAGATGATGCTCAGATGTTCAAAACACACTTTTCCCAGAGTCTGGTTCTGACTGTGGATGGCCTTGGATGCCAAAAACACTTAGTCATCTTCTGTTTACTATGTCATCATGGAAGAAGCCATGACCTTAGAAGCAAAGTCCAATGACCTTAATAAGAGTAACTGTATGGCTTTTGTTTCCTTTATAGAAGCAACCACTGGTATAAATTGGGAACTGATGTTTCAGTGTGCATTTAAGACTGCACCAGCCAGTTTCAGCTCTGAGTATTCATACATAACATTGCGTATAAAGATCAGGAATCAACTCCTGAAATTCTTGGATGAAAAATGGCTCCATCAGTTGCCCGAGTGGAACAAACTCAATGAGTTTAGGGCTCTGGTAGATTGCCACAAAGCTTATGTACAGGTTATTATTTTCCATAGCTCCGTAACTAAGTAGTCCATGCATTCAGCCTCATAACAAGCCTTCTCACTCAGCTTGAATACGTGAAGGTTTTTTTTGCAAGAGATTTTCCTGCTGGGGGCCCACCACTGGTGATTCATATCAACCACTTTTATCTTGATTCTATCGAAGAAAGTCTTCAGCTGGATTATTTGAGAAAGCTGAGATGGCCTACCTGATGACACCACCAGAACGCTTCTGTTTCTCTGGAGGATTTCCTACCCTTCTCTGCATGCCTGAATCCTAGGGATGTCACTGGGTTTCTGTGTACCAGCTCTAGTATTCCCCTACGTCTTACCTCTCTTTATATGTGGTGGTTTTTAGAGGGTCTTGGGGATGACCTAGGAAACAATACGACCACAAGAGTCAGGAACACACAACACGTTTATTAGGTGGCACTTCGATAGGGTTGCATGAGAGGCAAGGTCCTTGGACAGAATGAGACTGTAGGGGCTATAGTGGGCACAGGGCCTACCATCCAGAAAGGGAGAAGGGAAAGGGAATTTCTGGGAAAGGAGGGGGTCTTAAAGGGAGCTTATCTCTCTAGGTGATGTTGTGCAGCTGCATGGTAGACAGTCTCTGCGTCAGAGAACTTTGAAGGACTGTAGCAGCTTGGAGTTTTATAACCACAAGCCTTATCTCATCAATGGCCAGTAGATGTAGAGTGAGGTTTCATGGATTGTGCAAAGCAGACAGGTTCTAAATGGCTAAAAATCTTCATATTTGGGCTATTTAAAAAAGAATTAAATATGTAAAAATTTGAATTAGGCACCAGTAGGCCTTTGAGGTGATGGGTCTAAGCCTGCAGTGAAGAAATAAACAACTTAGGGGCCAATACACAGAGGCCACCTTTGGATCATTCATATGGCACCAAAACTGGGTTCTGGGGTATTCTTTCAAAGACCATGATGAGGCCGGCCACAAGATGAAATGCTATGGTCCCTCCAAAAGGAGAATAAGCGTATAATAAGGGAGGGCTTGAGTGGCCTTTGGGAACAACGTGGCATGGCATGAACTCAGACTATAACCACCCACTTTTTGCTCAGGGTCGCAGCGGCAAATCTCTGATCTCTATGGATGTTTTTTTCTTCCCTGACTGGGGAAAGTTACCTGGGCTGAAGTCCTTACTCAGTCTTTACCTTCACATCTGCCTCTTCATTTCCTGAGATGTCTACAGTTAGTTTGAAGAAATGCCATTTCTTTCATTTGCCTTACCAATGGAAACTAGACTGTCAGAGCTGGAGAGGTCACTGGGAGTTCTCGTGTTTCTAGTGGGGAGTTCCACAAAATGTAAGTCTTAGAGAGAATCTGAGAACAAGAGTTCCAGGGTCCAATAAATACAGAAAATGCTTCATAATCTAGTCCCCTCCTTGGTGTCCATAAGACACAAATGCTTATTCAATGATCTACAATTATATAGGAGTGAGGTATGAGACCATGACAAGTAGATCACCTCTAGGAAGACTGCTGAAAATACTTTGCTGGGAAGGAAAATTCCAAAAAATCCTGAGGTCTCTGAATCATTGAGGAGCTCATAAGGTAGTGAAAATCAAATATTAATGATATTTTGATTTTGTTACAGTTGCACATTGTAATGAATGGGTGAAAGAGAGAGAAAGGGGAGGGGAAGAGCGAGAGCGAGAGTGAGAAATTGTGAGAAATAAGACAATGTGGCAAGTGATAGACAATTGACAGCCACGTAGGGCTTTCCCCCTTAGTCAAATGAATCATAATTTTCAGCGCACTTTTACTTTTCTGAACCATCTCTGACCATACTTTTGCTGTGGGTTGTGAGGATTCTCAGATTCAAAGTCACATGACTAAACCAATGAACCGTCGCCTCATTCAGGGTCCCTCAAGATCAGTAAAGCTCCAGGCTTTTTCCACCCCCAACCCCTGCTCAAGTCTTTTGACATATTTAAATTAAGTACAAACTAAGGCTACGAAAGTCATGGTCTATATTAATGCTTTCGTTTTACCAACAACATTAATTAAATCCTGTCCTAATACCTCTGTGCCTGGATGTGTGACTCAATTGGGAGACAGCACAAAGAATGAAGCAAGGCCTGGCCTGTGGCTCCCCAGCCCCTCCCTGGGGCAGGCCTCATGCCCGTTTCCTCCACAGAAAGTCACAGATTCATCATGATGGAGGCACAAAGCTAAGATGTGTGATTATTAATCACTATTAGCCCCGTGACATGTTCGGTTTAACGCAAATTTATTTTCCTGCTTTTATGTTAGAACTGGAAAACACAGTGTTGAAAGAATTCTTTTGTACTGTATCCTCTAAGTTGTACAGTCTTCCAGTTTTGCTTTCATTTCTGTCACTATGGAACTTGGAGTACGTCTAAGAGTTTACATATGATGGAGTTTGGTGGTTAAGAACACAGGGTCTTGGCTTCAGATAGTTAAAGTTTACTTTTGCTCCACCATATGCCAGCTGTGTCTCCTTGGGTACTTTCACCTCTTGGTACCCTCAGGACACAGCAGTCCACCCCTCCTGAGATTGTGGTAGGTAATAAATGAGACGTTTAGCTCAGTGTCTGGTAAGTGTCCAATACGGTATAAGTAAAGTAATTTGTAACATTTTCCCAGCTAACCACACTGTTGACTTCCTCACTTCACTAAATAATCTTCTCAACATTGTTTTTAATATCTACACATTTCATCTCATCACTGTACCAAAATTTGCCCAATTATTCTCCTATTATTTGAGATTTAGGATGTTCACATTTCCCTTCATCATAAAAAAGTACTGCAATAAGTATCTTTTTTTGCTATATTTTTGCATATCCATGACTATTTTAAGATACATTTCTAAAATTATCATTCGGAGTCAAAATTCTAAGGTAATTGTGCTGGGAGCCCCAGAATTACCACTGAAATCCTCTGGATTGGCTATGTTCTAGTCATTAATAATGAAGAGTAAAAGTAGTTGATACTTTGCCCAGTATTGCCTTGAACCTCTCAAAAGGATTTGACCTTTGTTTGTGAACTTCCCTGGCTTTAGCTGAGGTTTCAAACTTGTTAAGTGGACTCAGAGATGAAGAAAACATCTGCTTCAAGTTCATTTTAAATGCAACCACTGCTTCTCCACTTAAAGGTGCACACAGAATGAGGGATCATGGGGACAATGGTGCACTTTGGGAATTGTTCACCCAGATTCCCTTCGGGAATGGTTCATGTGCACCTCCTTTTATTTATTTGTTTGTTTGTTTGTTTGTTTTCGGGGGGAGATTAATGTGCAATGGCTTGGCATGGCCTTGTTTACCTGAATCAAACAGTTACCTTTCCTGTCCTCCTCCCCCAATGAAGACAACCAATGACATCGGGTCGGGGCTGCCTTCCTCGGCATCATTATACCTGGCCCACAGGGCCTAGAAAAATCCATCGATTCCTCTCTTATTCCATCCATTGCTTGTGGCCAGATGGCTCATTTTCCACACCTACGTGAGCCTTTCCCCAGCTGGAGCAGAAAAATGTCCTTTAGGAGTAACAGTCTTAGAAGAGTTTCAGAGTTTTCAATCCCAAGTACAAATCAGTTTTGGACCGTCTCTTGCTTAAATTGCTCCTGAATCCTTTCTCTGCTAGCTCATGAGATGTCAGAGAAAGGTTTGCTTTCTCCCCCTCCACTCGCATCTATGGAATCTGGCTTTCCTAAGCAACAGTGCATTTGGGAACAAAGAAGTCTTTGTACTTTGTTTTGTTCCAATGGCACATCGTAATCATTCTGTGCTTGTTTTCTCCCACAGGTGAAGGAGCAAAAGATGCAATTTATCCCAAAACGAACTTGTAAATTTATGTAATTTAGGGAACAGCTCTATGCCAGCTTGAGTTTGTGTGCCTTTAGAGGCTCTCTACCCGCTTGTGTTATTCACTGAGAACACCTCTAGAGATGTGAAAATGACATCATTTCAAATATGTCTATAGATGGGTCTACTCTCGGAAGTCAAACTAGTTCCTTTCGTTTCCTCCTTTCTCCTTTCTCCTTCCCTTCCCTCTCTTTCTCTTTTATCTTTTTCCTTCCCTCCTTTCTCTCTCCCTTCTTCTTTCCCTCCTTTCTTTCCTCTTCATCTTTTCCCCATTTGCTTGCTCTTTTAATAATCAGCTGCTTTCACCTGAGGTCAGTAGAGTCTACATGAGACTAGTAAAAGCGATAACTTGACTTTTGAGGACCCTTTAGACCAGCTGTGTCCCAGCCTTGCCAAGAACAACCAGATAGGCTGCTGGCTGCAATGAATCAGGAAAGGCTTCATTTGTTGTGTAAATACTCCCTAGATACTGAGCAAACACCTGGTGAGACAAATGTTACGATGACAACCGCATTGTCTGGACAAATGCCCAATTAAGATTC
>NW_011888825.1:6874423-6883972 GCF_000151845.1 Pteropus vampyrus | reverse complement strand
TTTTCGGGGGGAGATTAATGTGCAATGGCTTGGCATGGCCTTGTTTACCTGAATCAAACAGTTACCTTTCCTGTCCTCCTCCCCCAATGAAGACAACCAATGACATCGGGTCGGGGCTGCCTTCCTCGGCATCATTATGCCTGGCCCACAGGGCCTAGAAAAATCCATCGATTCCTCTCTTATTCCATCCATTGCTTGTGGCCAGATGGCTCATTTTCCACACCTACGTGAGCCTTTCCCCAGCTGGAGCAGAAAAATGTCCTTTAGGAGTAACAGTCTTAGAAGTGTTTCAGAGTTTTCAATCCCAAGTACAAATCAGTTTTGGACCGTCTCTTGCTTAAATTGCTCCTGAATCCTTTCTCTGCTAGCTCATGAGATGTCAGAGAAAGGTTTGCTTTCTCCCCCTCCACTCGCATCTATGGAATCTGGCTTTCCTAAGCAACAGTGCATTTGGGAACAAAGAAGTCTTTGTACTTTGTTTTGTTCCAATGGCACATCGTAATCATTCTGTGCTTGTTTTCTCCCACAGGTGAAGGAGCAAAAGATGCAATTTATCCCAAAACGAACTTGTAAATTTATGTAATTTAGGGAACAGCTCTATGCCAGCTTGAGTTTGTGTGCCTTTAGAGGCTCTCTACCCGCTTGTGTTATTCACTGAGAACACCTCTAGAGATGTGAAAATGACATCATTTCAAATATGTCTATAGATGGGTCTACTCTCGGAAGTCAAACTAGTTCCTTTCGTTTCCTCCTTTCTCCTTTCTCCTTCCCTTCCCTCTCTTTCTCTTTTATCTTTTTCCTTCCCTCCTTTCTCTCTCCCTTCTTCTTTCCCTCCTTTCTTTCCTCTTCATCTTTTCCCCATTTGCTTGCTCTTTTAATAATCAGCTGCTTTCACCTGAGGTCAGTAGAGTCTACATGAGACTAGTAAAAGCGATAACTTGACTTTTGAGGACCCTTTAGACCAGCTGTGTCCCAGCCTTGCCAAGAACAACCAGATAGGCTGCTGGCTGCAATGAATCAGGAAAGGCTTCATTTGTTGTGTAAATACTCCCTAGATACTGAGCAAACACCTGGTGAGACAAATGTTACGATGACAACCGCATTGTCTGGACAAATGCCCAATTAAGATTCGCCTCTGTTTTCTGTGTGGGGAGTCCGTATAATGGAAAAAGCATAGGTTTGGAAATCAGAGAAACTGACTATAAGTTCCAATCCTGGCACTTGCTGGTCTCCGGAGGAAACATTGTAAATTCTTAAAGCCTCAGTTTCTTCACATAGAAAATGGTCATGATGATTGCCTGTTGACTAAGACACTACATGAAATAGCATTTCGTAAGTGCAGAAAAAAGAGCTACCTTTCACAGTCTGCTTAGATTCCACTCCCCATGGACACCAATGACAGCCTTACAGAATGAAACTGTCAGCTCTGTACAGGATTCACCCGGCACTGGCGCTGCACGAGCGAGTGACAGAGAGGACTCATCAGGCAAGATAGGCAGGATGCTTAAAAGAGGGACTCAAAAGGACAGGTACAATCAGTGGAGGTTTCAGGACATTTTCTTGGTTTATTAATAGAAAAAGAAACGTTAGTCTGTAAATAGGCATAATGTGTCAGTATACTTGGTGAAAAAAGGAAATTAGATTATGTAGTGTCTACGGAGGCAGCATGAAAAAGATATGGATGTGCTATGACTATCAGACACAATCAGGAGCACGGTAGGATGCAAAACAGCATGGGGAGTGGAGTTCTGGCTCTGCAGCCAGAAGCCTGGTTTGAATCTGGTCTCTGTCATTCCTTTGTGGGGTGTCTTAAGAAAGTCACTCAATGTCTTTTTGTGCCTCAGTTTCCCCCTCCGATAAAAGAGGGTGACAGGGGTGCCTATTTCATAAAGTTATTGCTAGAATTAAAAGATTTGATTCATACGAAATGTTCAGAATGGTGACTAGCACATAGTAAGTACCAAGTAACTATGAGCTATTATTGTTATCAATATTTTTATCAATGACTTATGTATGATTTGTTGCTAATGAGCTGATGCAGCATAGTGCAGCAGAAAAGCTCAGGTGTGGGAATTAGCCAGTCTAATGTGACTTAACTGGGTTTACTCAGGAAGTTTGCCTAATTCTCATTTTTCCTATCTATAAGATGGAGAAAATAATAATAATAATAAATAATAAATAATAACAGTAGTGTGTGATTTGGTGAATGTTCTATTCATTTTTATGGCGAGCAGCCTAGTGGGATATTCTCCATGATCTTGAGGACAAACACATTGCTCAGCATGGATGTCTGAAGTTAGAGTCCCATTTTGCTGAGAGAGGGCCGCTAGAAGGGGGCAAGAGAGCACCAGGAAGGCATTTCCTCAGGAGACTGTGAGGAAGCCGAGAGCCTGGCCTTGGTAGGTGGAGACAAGGTATTGGGACCTAGTGGATGGAGATAGCTGAGTGCAGCAGTGACCAGCTCTGGTGCCTTGAAGCCTCAAGGAGCATGTCAAACAGGTCATAGCCGAAGCCAGCAGGAGACGGGGTGGGGGGGTCAAAGGGGACACAAGGGGCCAGGAGACAGCAGGAGACAGGTTCTAGAACATAGAGCTCATGGAAGAATAAATAGCTGATCAGATTGGCCCTATCCAGTCAGAAGCAAAATCCATGCCCCCAACCCCACCCCACCCTTTTTCCTCTGAGCAGAAATGATCTTCTCAGATGTCTCCAAGCTTAGTCTTGGCCTGAGGGGCAGCAGCCCTCAGAGTCTGATCATGGGGGTCATCTAGGAAGGGGACTGTCTAGGGAGGCCCAAAAACCACACTCACAGGTCCCCCTCTATGTCATGAGAGGATTGAGGGAGGCTCCTTCCTCTCTCCCCACCCCTTTTCTTCTCTCTCTCTCTCCCTCCCTCCCTCTCTCAGTTTGTGTCTCTCTCTCTCTCTCTCTTTCTCACATCCCCCTTTCCCTCCCCCCCTCCCACAAATATACACACACTTGTTTTGCCTGGCAAAAACTTGTAGAACGCTGCAGCCCATACTGGGCCTTGCCTCGATTTGGGCTCTACAGAAGAAGGCAGCTGGAAGGAAAGGAAACCAGGAACTATCTGATAGCATATGACAATCTGGCAGGACACTGGACCGTCCTGGGGAACGTTAAAGATTACCCACACCTGAGCCCCATCTCAGACCATCATAGCAGCTGCTTGGAACACAAAGTTCTCAGGTGATTCTAATAAGCAGTTAGGGCTGAGAACCACTGCTGGGAAAAATAAAAACGACTTACCCAAAGGGAGAAAGGCTAAGTTATTTCATTGGGACTGGAAATGCTGCTGAGGGAAGATGAGGGGAGAGGGCATTTTGACTACCCACCCTCCAACTGTGGAGCCCAACAAAACATAAAGCATCTGGCCGAGGGCACTTCCTCAGACTCTATGGGGCACTCCAGACTGGGGACCCCTGACATAAGAGGTGAGGAAATTGCCAGAATGTGAGGAAACATATTCAATAAAACTAAGTCCCCTTGACTTGGAGTTTCTACCCAGGAGAACTTGCTAGAGATGGAGGACTCTTTAAGAGCTCAAAGGGGCATAAGCTGCAAAGAGCTTAAAGAATACCATGCCTTCATTTGTCTACTTCTTCACAACTTTTTGATTGTTCTTCCAGCCTATCCTGCCTGACAGGTCGGAATGTTTCCACTAGAGGTTTACTTGAATTATCTCATGAAAGTCAACATTTAATAATGACTCAATTAAGGGCACATGAAAGACAGAGCCGGAAGACAGAACTCACTTCTCTGAGTTTCATTCTACTATGCTACCACTGTGATGAGGTGGAGGGGGATCTAGACAATCAGGGAAGGTAGCAGAGGCCCTCTCCAACCAGGGGTTAGAGCAAAGCAGACCGGATTGGATGTCTTTGAGACATTTGGCTCCCCGGGGTGATGCTATAAGAGATGATCTGTGCAATACTTGAGCTCAAAATGATGTTATTGATTAAAAATAAAACCTGTCTGCACACAGATAACACTATGGGCACAGATCCTTCACACAGTATATTTCATGTTTACAGAGTTCACTGGGAGGTGAGGGGAAGACACTGGGAACCCAGGAGAACTTTTTGCTATTACACAAGCTGGTACTTCCAGTGAGAATAGCATTGGCATTGCAGGTTTCGGGCATACCCAAAGCTCCTCTCCTTGTTGAATTCAGATTCTCCGTGTCCTACAGGGCCTCTTGGGATCACTGGGTTCTGGAAAGTACACAAAACTGGGCGCTGTCTCTTTAAATAGTAGAGGCCAAGACACTCTCAGGCCACCATGACATATCCCAGTATTGGACCAGCCCCTGAATAAACTGGAAAGATGCCTGGTCTGGCTTTCAGTGACAGGGAACACCACCAGAGAACATCTTGGGGAGCCTGGCTGGAAGCAGCAGGGCTTGGTCTGCTGGCTGCTGGCCTCTCTGCTGCCCTGTGGGGAGGGCCTTGCCTTTGCATCCCTTGCAAAGAAAGTCGCGTGGAGGAAGGGGTTACACTGTTGGCTTGGTGAGTTTTATTGCAAAATGTGCCTCTGGGTGATGTGTGCTTATGTTTTACAGAGTGTTGCCCAATTCCTACCCCATGCAAACTGCAAATGGAAAGGACTGCAGTGGAGACAGTGCATTTGTGTTGGAATCGACTGGAGAGTCAGATAATTTTTAAATCATTGGTTAAGAGCTGGATATAAACTCTGGCTGGGGTGGTGAGAAGGACTGTCTGAAAGCATCTAGAAAGCCCAGTACATTGACATTTAAAGAGATAAGGAGGTCTAGATACTCTTTCCCTGGTGGGAAACAGCTCTGTGTACACAGCCGGCAGGTGACTTCACATTAGTAAGCAGGTTAGAGAGAAGCTTCCACCTTTAGAGGAGCCCTGGCGTGCCCTGGGTGTGGCCGAGCCTGGTGGCACTGCACTGAGCAGCATTTCGTCCTTTAGAACTGGGAGCCCAGCAGGCAGGAGACAGGAAACACAATGAGGGACCGATGGGTTCACATGTGGTTGTAACCTGGTTATCGATTAAAATATTGGGTTCAAAACAAAGGAAGAAAAGCTGTGCCTTACAATGTATGCACTTTTCTAGATGTATATACTTCATTTAAAAGTTTACTTAGGAAAAAAAGGAAGAGAAAGAAAATCCTGAGTTAAATATGCTAATATTTGTAAAGTGCTTAGAATAGTACCGGGTACATAGTTTCCACATAAATGTTGGTTAAATAAATAAAATAAATGGCGTAAAGCAGAGCAATAGTTCCTAGGGCAAAACTGATATACAAAATGATCAGGGGAGGAGAGAAAACACTTCCATTTCTTTAATTAGTCATTCTACTTGCATATGCACTTTCAAACTATGGGAGTTATGAGCTATTTGAGTTCAGGGACAGTCAGGCTTGCCTTGAAGTGTGTTGAGGGTTAAATGTGATATCATAATAAGAATGGCTATGATTTACTGGGCACTGGTCCCTTATTATGTTCCAGACACTATGTTCACTACTTCACACCCTTTAAATAGGCGTTAGTCCTGTTTGCAAAGAGAGAAAACTGAAGCTCAGGGAACTTCAGCTAATTGCTCAAATTCATAAACCCTGAGTAAGCAGGGTAATCAGGTTTGTTTGAGCCGAGCCACAGTGCCTAACCAAATTGGACCATATCACCTCTCACAGACCATGTATAAAATCCTGCTAAAGAGCCTGCAATATAATGGGCATTGAATAAAATTTTTACAAGGATTCTTTTTAATCTGATAATATAACAATTTTAAAAAGATCATTGTTTGAAGAATTTTCAAATAACTTATTTTCACTTAAAGATTAGAATATACAATTAGCTACAATAAGCAGCTACTTTCAAATAGTAAAATAGTATGTAATGATTTGAATCATTTAGAGTGATGAGATTTTAAGACATAGAACACTAGCAGGTAGATGTGTGTGTGTGTGTGTGAGAGAGAGAAAGAGAGAGAGAGAGAGAGAGAGAGAGAGAGAGAGAATTTCTTAACTGTATCAGCAGGTAAAGACGTTTAACATCCACATTCCGGCTCCCTATTCCGCATCTAGGCTGGCCTGTGGGAGCATCATATTTGGGCGCATCTGCGCCACGCCCGAAAGGGCTAGGCTCTTTCCCACCGATGCTGGGAAGACCACTTTCAGGCGGCAATGAATCAGCTGATTTCCCTGGCTGTACTTCCCCCACCTCAAATGGCCAACTCCCCACCTCGTGGCCAGGGATACCAGCCTCGGCTAGGAGCCATGCCAGGAAAACTTGCCTGGAGCATACCCGGTTGTGGTTCTGGTTTTGTACACGCTAAGAGGAGCTGGACCCCAGGACACGCTGTCTCTTAGTAGGCAGGCCTCCCCGTCCATCCCCTAACTCTCACCCAAGCAGGGCATGCTAGAGTGGACCACTCCAATTCTAGGAACCCGAAACACCGCCTGGGTGCAGACACAGCGCGGGCGCGCGTGGTGCAGATGTACCCAGCTAAGACGCCAGGGCAGGCCAGATGCGCCAGGACACCAGAGCAGAGAGATGTCTTCCAGCGCTGAAGTGCCAGCTCCCTCCTACCAGTAGGAGAGGAATACAGTCTCGGTCGCAGCATTGGCTCAGTTCGCTTGGGCGCGTCCCCTGAAGCCCAGCGCTGGGCTCCCGCGGGAGCGACCTCTGGGTGGCTTCCCCCCCGTGCGCTGAGGGGCCAGTTTATTGTTCAACACTTGGTCTCCGTGAACTCAGCGGAACCAGGGAAAACGGAGGTGAGAAAGCTCGGCTGCCTCTTAGTTTCGAGTAAAAGTCGCAGCGGTTTTTCAGTGATCGACTTTCTCCTGAGGCGCATTTAAGGCCAAGTAACTGTGTCCTGTCTCCCCCACCCCACCCCGCCCCCTTTGCCCTCTCTCCTCCCCGAGTCCCGCCCTCCCGCACACGCTGACCCAGGGACACACCCTACTGCAGCGACGCAGACAGGGCGTTGTTCCCGTTAAAGGGGAACGCCGAGAGCCTCCCTCTGGCCCCTCGCTTCGCGCGCGCAGCCCCGCAGCGCAGCTGTCTTTGGGGACGCCAGCAGCTGAGCGAACGCACTGAGTTTGTGCCTGAGGCCATTCTGAAGATCCGGGACAGCTATCACTTTGGGCTGTAAGTACTTTAGTAGGGAAAGTGGAGGCAGTGAAGGAGAAATGTGGGCATCTTTCATTGATGGTCCCAGAAAGCGCGGAGCAGGCGCGGGCTTAGGGGCTGGCCAGGTCCCCGAGCTTTCTGTCCCAGGCGCAGGCAGACAGACCATGGTCTGTTTTGTATGGTTCCTACGGGGCTTGTAGGGATACAGTGTGGAGTGCCTTAAGGTCTGTAAGCTGTAAGGGGCGCCGGTGGTGGGGTCGCGATATGGGGCAGGGGCGGAGAAGTTTTCGCCTCGCTGGAGAGGCTTCTATTCAGGGACTCATTGGCAAAGCAGCCCCCCCGGGGGTTATGGACCCCTGTGTTACCTAGCTTTCCAGCTATATGCCCAATCATCCCCCGCCTTCCCCTCCCCTGCACTAGAAACCACTGGATTTAATTTAAACCTACTGGGAGATACCAGAAAACCGTGCTTATATCTTCCTGTATATTTCCGGGTTTCTTTGAATGTCTTCCTGATGGAGGGGAACGGAGGGGCCTGGGATTGGGTACTTTTAAAACCAAGTTATATGAAACATTGTCTCCCTGGCCCAAGACTCCGTTCTGATATGGTACCCAAAGACGTAGCTGGTCTTACAGCTTTACATATCCTCTAACAAGTCAGCCCGGTCTTCAGTTCCCCAAGGTATGTAAAATGAGGGGCGAGGACGCCGCAACTGCAGATAGATGTCCTGCCAGCTCTGGCCAGCTGCGATTCTGGGACCCAGCCCTTTACCAGCCGCATCTAATTCACATCGGACATCTGCTCCCCTTTATCCCAGTTCCTCTGCTTATGGTCTGCCGCGCGAAGGCTGGACTGCGTAGTGTCCCGGCTCCGCGTGCTTGGGGAGCCGCTGGGCCCCAGAGGCGAACTTGAGGCTAGGTGGGGGTGCGGAGGGGGGGGCGGGGAGTGGAGCGCACGGTGGGCGGGAAGCGCAGAATCCCCCTAAGTCTCTCCGACTATTCTTTCCTCCCCACACTTCCCGGGCTCTAGGGCTTTACCGAGCCCCCAGTGTCTCTGGCAGGCTGAGCTGAGGCCAGCACGCTCCCCAGCGCTGGCAGAACTGGGTGGAAACTTGGAGACTAACGGAATGCAGAGCGCGCGGGAATCTGGGAAACCAGCTCCCAGCCTCGCGCTTTCCCTCATAGCCTGCTCCTGGCATCCCCAGGCCTCTCGCAGAAATGTGGGGGCCAAGCCCCTCACCTCCACTTCCACTCTATAAGGGAACGTGCGCTCTTCCCTTTCTACCACCTTTTCCAAGTTGGCTGTTCCCGGGAGTCGCCCGGGGTGGGTGGAGGCGGGCTGAGGCCTCTGCTCGTCATTCTGGAAAAAACTCTCCTCCTGGGGTGACTTACCACTTGTTTTGTTCCAAAAGCAAAATATGTTCTGTCGCAGGCAGGCCCCGCTGATTGCTGGCTGGGAATCCTACGGTCAGCTGCTGCCCCCTCTCGGCAGTCACATGAAGCGCTCCCACCCCGGAGGCGCTGGCGGGCACGGCGCCAGCGCCGAGCATTCCGCTAGGTCTGGGACCGTTCCTCTGGGCTCCTCCCGCCCTCGCTCGCTCCTGCCAGTAGGTTCAGCCTCAGGTTCAGCTTCGGCTCTCTCCTGGCAGGCAGAAACTCCGCTGAGCAGAACTTGCCGCCAGAATGCTCCTCCTGTTGCTGGGTATCATTGTCCTCCACGTCGCAGTGCTGGTGCTGCTGTTCGTCTCCACGATAGTCAGCGTGAGTGTCCCGCGGGCGGCGGGGTCGGGCGAGGCATACAGTGCTGCGGGGCCTCTGGGGTGGTAATTCCAGCTGTGCCCCTCTAGTTCGGGACTATGTGGTTATTTGCAGACATGAAGTCTCAGACATCCCCTGGGCGTTTTGCAGGTTCTGGCAAACAGCCCCTTTTCAGTTGTTTTGGGAAAGTCAGAGCAGTTTCAGGGATAGGAAGTAATCGCTGGACTAGGTTAGCTGAGCAGGCCTCTATTTAAGCCCAATAATTTCAGTGCAGATCCAGCCCCATCCCTTCATTTGATAAAGTTGTTTAGCATTTTTTTTTTCTTCACGCGAGTTTGTTGAGGAAGGAAGTGGAGTATTTGTGAAGGTTTGCTTTTTTCCCAAATGTCATAGGTCAGATAGGTGGCTTAGTTCATAAAACACCCTTTAGGACTTGAAATTGGAAAGTTAAAATTGGCTTTTTTAGAGTTCGCAGTCCCAGGTCTGCTTTATGATGTAGACCTGCACCTTCTTACTAAAGTCTTCACTATATGAACAGACCATCAGGATAACTTGAGTTATAATACTATCAAACATCAAGTAGATTAGATTTTAAACTTATTTTCTTGGCTATGAAGATGAGCACAGACACAGGCAGTTAGGTGAGTGTGGCTTTAACTTTAAATATAAG
>NW_011888825.1:6843993-6873458 GCF_000151845.1 Pteropus vampyrus | reverse complement strand
GATAGTTGGGACAGCTTGTGGTCCCCTCGTTATAAGACTGCCTTTTCAGGTCTTGGGACTCAGTAATGCCACTTAGCATCAAAACCTTTGAGTGTTTCTTTGTGTAAGATGGGGACTCAAAACTATTTGCAAAACCCTCAGATGAGCCTGGGAGAGTCCTTCATCCAGAAGATTGTGTTTCTCCTATGTTCTCAGCATCTTTGCTTGTAAGATATTGGAAACCAGGCTTGGATTCAAGTTAAGGGAATAACTGGCAGTGGAAGCACCCACTAGAAATAGCTACAGATTTCAGAGGGGGGAAAAAAAAATAAATAAAAGAAGTGCTCCGCAGGAGGCCTTGTGCCTGGATGTGGAGAGGCAGAGGTAAATAAGATGCATTCTTTTTGGTGGCTGGGTGGTGAGACCCTGGAAGGGGGCCACACTGCTTGGTATGGACACAATGAGCCTGGCTTGGCATAGTTCCATGTCCCTAAGGATATGTCCTCAGCCTGGAGAGGGAAATAGGTATAGGGATGACAGTGCTTAGCTGACATCCTAGGTTTAAAAGACCAATAAAGTACAGCTTTCAATGTGGCTTCAGCTACTCATAAATCCAATCTTTTGTTGAAGATGCAACACCTAATGAGAAAAACCAATTTAGATCCAGGTCAGCAAAGCAGGCAGTGAAGAGGCCTATAAACTGGCTTTGCACATCCAGTTTCTTTGCTGGGCTTTGCTTCCTATGAGCTTCACAACTGACAGCGCCCAAGCTGTCACTGAAGCATTACAAACTAAACACTTGAACCTCAGTGTAGAGGTTCAGCTAGAATAGTAGTTTATATATGGAGGATAGGTAAAGAGTAGCAAACCCTGCTTTATGTTTTCACTTTCTTGTGGGGAAGAAAAGCAAGGACCCAGTCTTCACTGAAGTGAGCAGTCCTTAATCTTTTGTTTGAGTGTATGAAGAATATTGAATTAACACCATCCTAGAAGTTGCATGGTGAGTTAGCAACTAAGTAAATGAAATATTCATGAGCGCCTGAGAATGTGAGATAGCACTGCTTGCCCCCAAAGCCACAACATCCAGTGTCTCCTCCTTCAGGGTCTACTTTCTTACTAGGGGCACATTAATCAGGGCCCTGAAAACTCAGGATGGGTGTCTCCTCACTTGCCACTAATGCCTACCTGATGGTCACAAATGGTGACTCAACCTGGAAGGTTGGCTTTCCCACAGTGTCCACAGGCACAGTTCCCAAGTGGCATCTGGCCATGCGGGGTTGGCATGGAATTTTGGACTGTTAGGCCCGGAAGGGGACAGTTTTGGCAGGCATGTTGAAATCCAGCTGGGTTTTAACAGAAACGAGGTGGTAGAGAAGCAGCTATCTAAATTATGCTGAAACTGTCTGCAGAAAGGAGAGTAATATTTGCCTCATGGCCTGTTATTGACCTGCATTCTGCATCTTCCACGGTTGCATATAGCCATTATTCCACACTAGAAGCAGATCTTAAAGAGGCAATAGTGTTATTTCAATGAAGCAACTTCTTATCTCTCAATTGACTCTTTATGTGCCAACCTCATCTTCTAAAGTCTATTTATGATGACTTTTTTTTTTAAATTCTGATTGCTTTCGGTGGCATTACCAGAGCATGCGTTCTCCTCATCTGCCTTCTTGGCTCTCACAACAAGGAAGGACATTTTGAGGAAATCTGGACATGCCCTTAAACAAGTTGGGATAATTTTGATTTGGGCCTATATACTAAGTTAGAAGTTCCCATTTCAGCTTTGCCAATGTTGTTATCTTTGCTGATATCTTCCTGATGGGTCCATGTGTATTACAAAATTCTGATGCGGGTGAATCTTCTAGGCCTTTGTCACCTTTTCTGTTAGGTTTAACAATTTCTGTGGCAGACAATAGGTGAAAAATACATAATTTTAAAAATTAGACTGCCTTCACAAATGAACTATATCAGTTGCAAACCATTTACTTTGGTCTGAATTTGCTCTTAGAATGTTTGAAACATAGTTTTTATTTGAGTAATCAAAAGTAATTTGTTAATGATACCGATTTATGTAGAATATGTTACAGGTGTATTATGTGAAGATATATTTGTTTACTTGACTTTGTTATTTTTTCCAAAGGGGCTCATTTTTGTATGTGTGGGGCCATGGCACTACATCTCCACAGGGCTTACCAGTCTCTTTGTTTTTTTTATGGTGCCCCTTGCCAGGTTAATCATATGGCAAACATTTATGTTTTGTAGTTTGAAGGTGGCATATCAGATCTTTTCCCCAAGCAGCTTCTTGATGTGAGAAGTAGTTTTAGATTTCATACAAACTGCCCTCAACTCTGCCTGCTTTCTCCTTTTCAGAATTTATTTATATTCTTTCTGACTCCATCCTGATCCTGGCTGAAGGTGGAGATGAACGAGGCTTACTAGAGGCATATTAATCATGAATGCCTCTTGGGCCCAGGAAATACAAGGATCTGGAAAACATGGACCTCACCCTTGATGGTCCTGAGCCTCTATGAGGATTCAGGAGATAAGCATAAAGCGATGAATCACTGTGAAGGCAGCTTAGGCCAGATGCCCAAGGAGTGGGGGCAGGCTGGCAGTGCCAGAGTTCAGGGGAGGAAGTGGAAGGGAAGTCTCCTGTGGGAGGTGGAATTTGATCCATCCTCCAAAGGATAGGCAGGATTTAAATAAATATAGGCAAGGAGGAGGATATTTCTTATCAAGGCGATGACATAATCAAAAGCAAGAGGAAAGCAACACAGGGGATATGGTAGACCAGTCAGCTAGTGTTCCTGTTAGGTTTAGGATTCACTCTATACAACAGAACATCTTCAAATGACAGTGGCTTAAATAAGATAGTTTATTTCTCTCTCTTTTAAAAGAAGTCTGGAAGTAGGCAATCGCAAGAGTAGGCAGTTCCATGAAATTGTCAGGTACTTTCTAGCTTATTTCTTTGCCATCTCTTGGGTTTGACCCTCATCCTCATGGACCTAAGGGCTACTAGAGCTCTAGCCATTTTATCCATGCTTCAAGCAATAGGGTGGAGAAAGGAGGTGGAGAAGAATGCATCATCCCCTTTCCTTTTAATGAAATGTTCCCAGATAGATCGTACACTTGTTTCTGTCTTTTATTGGAACTTAGTTACACAGCCACACCTAGTTACAAGGGAGGCTGAGAATGTAGCCGTTTGGCCTGGTGAGATGCGTGGCTTCTCAATTCATAGAAATTTAATAGCCAGTACCTACTAGTAAGCCTGGCTTGAAACACTTCTCTCCAAGGCTTTGACTCCTCTTTTCATATCTAATCATGTTCTTTTACAGTAGGTGGGTCCTGTGAAATTTCAAAGCAGATTTGGGATTCTTCAAATATTCCATTTCTACTGTATCTGGGGTCTGTCAGTGGCAACACCATGCTCACAGTGACCCATATCAGAAACTGTAGAATCCTTAGACTTCTCTCTCTTTCTCTCCCATCTTCTTAGTCATTAATGTAGTCTTATTGTTTCATGATATCTCCTGAATCTTTGTTTTCTTCCAGTCTAGACCTCTCTTCTGAAGTCCAGACCCATGTATCCAGCTACCTACTAGACAGTTACACTAGGATACCTCAGAGGCACCTCCATGCCAGTCAGTATTCATCATCCACCATATTTACCCTTCAACAGTTTCTAGTATTTTAGTGAATGCTGCTTTACCATCCAGCGAGCTAAACATCAGTCTGCCTTGGTTTATCTCTTTCTTGCTCCCTTCTCAGAGTCATCATAGGTCCCACAGGCCATTCATCATTGCCATGGTCCTTACCATGCCTCCTCACTTGTCAGAGCCATTGCAGCAGCCTCTGAACTCCTAACCTTTCTTGCTCCTTTGTAATTCATTTTTCATATTGAGTCCAGGATGATATTTAAAAAAAATCTAAACCTAATCATATTACCCACAGTTTAAAACTTTTCAGAGACCCATCTTTGGTCTTAATCTTCAGATGGAATCTTTACTAAGGCCCATGGAGATCTACCCGAGTGATGTGTTCCTGTTTCCCAGTAAATCTCCTCCCTTTCACCTTTGAATTTCGCTTTCTCTTAGTTCCTCAAACAGGAACTTCCTGCCTTAGGATTCTCTCCCTCCCTTCTTTTCTCCCGGCCTCTCTTCTTTCATTCTGAACTATTCGTTGAACACCTACCACTTACCAGATACCATTGTAGGTACTGAGAATACAAGAGTAAGAGCTTATATTTTCCTGGGCAAAATAGTCAATAATTAACATGGATAATTTGGGACATGGTAGAAACTACAAAGAGAATAAAATAGGGTAATGTGCTAAAGAGGGATTTGGGTGGGGAGGGGAGGACTCTTGAAGGAGCAACCCCTTGAGGATGACCAAGAGTTGGCCATATGAACATCTTAGAGGTTCCAGTGATCAGTTTTTCCAGGGAGGGAGGTAGCCTGGCAGAGCTAGAGTAGTGGGAACAGAGAGCGAGGGGTAGTGTAGCAGGCCAGCCCATCTGTCCTTCTAGACCGAGTAAGGAATTTGGTGCATATGGATGCATGTCTAGTTTCTATGATTTTATTTAGACCACTCTTATATGTGTTTTTTAACTGTCTGTTTTATTTCAAGTTCAAACAACAGTCTAGAGCGTTTATAAAGCAGAATATATCAGAAATCTTACAAAGTAGAAATGCAGCAATATATTTCCAGTGATTATCCTGGGTCATGGGATTCTTGTCACGACCAGTATTTTCTTTTCCTTTGCTGCCTACTCATTTTTCTCATTGATCTTTTTATTTCAATCAGAAAGTAGCTATAAATGATACTTTACATTAGGAAATTAGTATTAAATAGCGAATATGTGCTCTCTGCTTTGATTAAGAAAGTGGAATGTCAGGACACGGCAGGCAGGGCCTGTGTGGGTAGTCTTCATCCTCCTAGAAACAGATGAGACCAGTTCCTGGAGCCTTGGTTTTCAAACTAATAAGATCTGAGCATCTCTGGCAGGGTTCTGGGGGTGGGGCGCACCCAGTCTCTTCTCCAACATCTCCCTAGGGTCTTCACACCAGGGTGAGTTTAAAATTTACTGAGGTTAACAAAACATTTGCCTTGTATTGAGTGAACTAATGCTTTTTGTTTTGAATTCTCAAAATTATCCATATTTTAAGTCCAAGTATGCACAAGTATTCTCCCACTTTTTATTTTATCTGTGTGGGCCTGGTGTGTAGCAGAATGGGTCAGAGGACTAGAGTTCAGCTTCCAGCTACTTGGAAGAGCCTGAAGACGGAAAGGCACAGCCCTGGCCTCGCCCTGCCCCTTGGCCTGGTCTTCAACAGCTTCAGAGAATCAAACAGAGGCAAGACCCAGGCAGAGAATGTCTTCAGAAAAACTCGTCTCCCATTTCCTGTCCCAACTTAGAAAGCCCTCTCTTGGCTCAGAAGAGAGTTGATAAACTTTTTCATATTGAAATGTTAGGCATATAAAATATATACATTTTTGAAGCAATTTCATTTTTAAAGAGGAGGCCCATGCTCAACACGAAAGCATGAAGGAAAATATCGGGCCTTCCTCCAGTCTATTCCATCCTTTGCCACCTCTTGTGTATAAAGACAGCTGCACACATGCCTCCTCCTCCATTTCCCAGTGATGCCAGGCAGGACTTCTCTGCCACAGGGTGTGGATTGGAGTCAAGATCAGAAGCTAAGAAAATGAACACTCTCTGCCTTTCCTTTCTATTCTAAGCAACAGTGACAAACTCATGGCAATCAACAGGTAGTGGGCAACATTAGACCAATGCTTTGGACTGAAAATTAAAAAAAAAAAATTTTTGCCAGTCTCAAGAGCCTCCAACTGTAGTGCGTGCTGGTCTCCTGTTGTCTTTGCCTCCTATGAGTCCAGATTTATCTTGTTTATCCCTTTAGAGGTGTTGTCATTTTGTCAAGGTCTTAGACTATTTCTTGTTTGTGGCTCAGCTTTTGGTTAGATTTTAGTAAGCACAGGAGGCCCTCTGCATTTGTGGGTTCATGTTTTGCAATTTAAAATCTTTGTGGCTCCCTGGGCTAACCCACAATCTGTGCCCAAGTAATGGCTCTTGATTTTACAGGCCCTTGTGGGATGCTGAGGCCCTGGCAGGTGAAGGAAGTCCAGGGCGTGGGATGTGGTGTCATAATGTTGATGTTTCAACTCTTCAAGTTTCTCATCAAAGGCCAACAGTCAGGAGCTAATTTGGAATGATCGTTCAGACCTGTGTCTGAACTATCTGGCCCTTGAAGCTCACAGTCTTCGCTTTTTGAAAAATTGAAATTGCATCCCCAGAATTTCACCAGCGTCAAGAAAGCATTCCTTGTATTTCAAGAGCAGGGATTAGCCATGATGCAGCCTGAGATTGTAGGTGATTTTAGTGAGAGAAGAATGCCTAGCAAGAAGCCTTCTGAGTATGCAGTCATCGACACACACCTAGACTCCCAACATTGGCAGGGACCTGGTAGGTCATCAGGTCCATCCCACCACTCCATCCCACCTAGCTGCCAAACCTGCAATATGCCCACAATGTGTTCATCCTACCAGTGATGAGGAACTTGCTACCTTTCAAGAGCGCCCTTTTCATTCAAGGAGCTAACAGTGTGATCCATTCATTTATTCTTCGAGTATACTGAATACATCTTGTGTACTAGGCGTTGTTCCAGAAACTGGGCACACAGACCTGAAAGACCCTGTTCTTATGTAGCTCACAGTTACTTGAGGGAGATAGAGACTATATAAGAAATAAGTAATTGTGAATGGTGGAAAGGGCTCTGCAAGAGACAAATACGGTGATGAAGTAGGAAGTCACCCCTGGGAAGGAAGCAGATTGTCATGAAAGGCCTCTTTCTTTCATAGTCATGTGGATTGAGACTTAACATATGGGGAGGGACCAGTCATGTGAAGAACCACGGGAAAAAATTTTCAGGAGGTGATGAAAAGGGCCAAGGCCCTGAGGCAGGAAAGTCTTGATGTGTCTACTAGGGACAGGGGCTGGGGTGGCTGAGTGTGCTAGCTGGTGGAAGGGATGTGAGGTGCAGAAGGAGAGGGAGATGAGGGCTGAATTGTTAGAGACTCACAGGCCATGGTACTGAGAAGCACAATTGGGACACCATTGGAGAATCTTAAGCAGAAGGGTGGTGGGATTTGATTTGTGTTTTGAAAGCTCATTCTGGCTGTGATGTTGAGAGTGTAGAATGTAAGCAGAACATTTGGATTTCGATATCTGTAGCTCAGGGCAGAAGTCTGGGCTAGAAATTCAAATATGGGAGCTGTTAGTCTATACAGGGAGTATTTAATATTATGGTACTGAATAAAATTGCTAGGGGAGTAGAGAGGAAGAAGCGGAAAGAATAGAACAGGGTCCAGAGCTAAGTCTTACATTATTCCAGGGGTTTATAGGGATATAGGAAAGGGTTAGCAGATGAAATTGGGAAGGAGTGAACAGTGATGTGGAAGGAATGCCATGATATGTCATCTTGTCATTAAGAAATTATTTTAAACCCAAGTCTATCCCCTCTTTAGTTCGGTCATTTCTGGTTGTCTTTTTTCATGTCTGGTATTACTCTATTGCATGGCTCATTCTCAAGGGGTTTAAATCTCTTTAGTGTCCCTGGACTGACTCTTAAAATATTTGGAGACTAAAGTTTTATCTTCTTGGAGTCTTTCTTTCTCAAGATGATGCCTTCTTTATTTCAGTGACTTCTCCGGTGCTGGCGAGATTCCTCTGAAGTTCCATCTGTGTAAAGGATAGTGGTCATGAGCCTTTTTTTGCCCCTCTGAAGCTGGGTCGGTGGTTGGCTTGAGAGGTTGATATGCAGAAGATGGGGGAATCTCTTTTTATCCTACTATACCATCCTCCATCTCTATCTTTTGTGGATTCTAAACGTAAAGAAAGGCAGTAGGATCATTTAATTCATTAGTTTTCAAACATATTGTTGAACTTCTCAGTAACCCCACTGTGTTGTAGTGGAACACCCAGTAGACTGGGCATCAAGAATCCTTGCTTTTCTGTGCTAGGTCTGCCTCTGACAAAATGGGAAGCTGAGGCAGGGGCCCTGGGTGAGTGTGGAGGTAGGACCTGGAGTCCGCGCCCATATCACATGAGTCCCTGGGGCCTTTTCACATTCAGGATGTAATTGTGATGGAGGCATTCTGAGTGGAGGCAGCCTTTGAGCTGAGCCTTGGAAATCATGTAGAACTTCAGTAGGTTTGGGGAGGAGAGAAGGGTGTGCTTGGGGAAGGACATGTTGGTGGTTAACTTTGACTGGTGGATGTATTGATTCTAGCTCTTAATTTGCATGATGCTTGGGCTTTTTTAATACTTTAGAAATAAAAAGAAGGGGAGGATTCTGATTATTTTTATATGGAGAATGCCTTTTAAGCCCAAAGATCTTGAAAACAACTCAGTCATCCCCTCATTCCCTGCACATTCTCCATTAGTACAGCTCATGATCAGGCAACTAAAAGTGCCTTTTTCCTCATCACTGTCGTTTTCTGTGGCCAAACCCAGCATTTCTAAGTGAGCTATTCTTTTAAAAAAAAGGTTCTCTGATAAATCAATTTGAAAAACACTAAAATTTAGAAGTTAAATAGGCTTTTTCCTTTAATGGCAAGACTATTTCATTGTTCATTGTAATATCTAAGGAAGGAGGTAATATACTTGAAACCCACTTCCTCTATTTTTTTTTTTTTTTTAATCTATTGGTGGGGTAAATCTTCCAATAACAATTCTTTGGGAAACACTGCCTAATCTGATCCTCCTGTTACTAGAGTTTTCCAGCCAGGGAATAAAAGAAACCTCAAATAGCTTAATTGTCAGGTAACTTCAGGTACCTCAGTGACTGTATTACATTCCCTTTTCAAGTCCAAGGACTTGTTAGCAGGACAAGACAATTGGTGTCAAACCACAAATATAAGTTAGACTCTTTAAAACTTGTTCCTGTGCTTATCAGGAAGCCTCTTAACTTGAAGTGCAGTTAATTGAATGATTGTATCAGGTTTAGCTGAAACACCTTGATGTAAAGGTTCTTTCTAATTACTGAGCAGTTTGCGTTCACTAGTCACCAGCCATAAGTTTTGTCCTCGTTAAAATCCCCACCATGATGTGTCGACAGAGCCTCCCATGTGGCTTTCTTATGGTTGTGAGTTCCAGGCCCATGTCTGTGGGCTGAAAGCCAACATGTAGCTTTCCCCTGTGGCTTGCATTCTTCATGAGCCTCAGCAAAGCTGGCCTGAGACCTGAGCCCTATTTCAAAGTTAGCAGCTGGTCTGGATGGGGAAGAAGTTGAGGTCCTGGAGGGAGGGTCATGCTGGGCTCTGTACAGACTCCAGCTGGTGGGTGAAATGTAGTGCAAAGGTTACATTGTTTAGGATGAAGGCCTCTTGGCAAGTCAGCTATTTCTGGAATGGCATTGAGAAGTAGGAAAATGGAGATTTGTGTGATGGCAGTGAGTTGGGAGGTGTGAGGGTGGGGACTCAGGCCTTGTTGGTCATGTGCTTTTGAGAACACCCTAGCATTATGCAAATGTGCAGTGCTATCTCTTGTGGTTGAGTTCACCCCCTCTGATGGCCTCTTTCCTAGTGGCTTGTTTCTCTCATGGCTCTCTAATTTATGTGCTGACTCTTCTGCAACCACCCTTTCTTTCACTTTTAGGAAAACCTGTTCTCTCGATTAAATCAGAAAGCTTTCATGAATTGTCCAGAGTGGGACTTGAGGAGGATCAGGGGACAAGAAAGGCGGGCAACTCTATGTTGGCGATGAAAGATACAGAAGGACCCAAATGAACTTGTACATTTAAAAGTGCTTCATCCTTTCTGGGCCCTTACCTTACTAGATTGTAGGCCCCAGGCTAAGAATACAGCTGAGGGGGTGGATGTATTTCCTTCACTGCTTAGCTGCCAAGCAGGAGGGATCTGATCTTGAAGCAAGCTTTGATCATTGTGCAACTCTAGCTTTCCCGATTTGCTGGGGAGCTGGGTCTGCCTGCAGCCAAGGCCATGTCTAAAAGCTGTCTGCAGGCCTTTTACCTGACACTGCCATTAAAACAGTAGGTCTGCAAAGAATTTTAGAGTTTTTAGTTTCTGTGCTCAGCACCAGGGTTGGAAATTAAAATGCTGCCACTGGGAATTCCGCAAATGTTTACCAGGCACCCACTTTGGCCTAGGCCCTGAGAGAGGCCTGCAGAATAACAGTGGATGCTCGTCATGGGCTCTGCTAATAATTGTGAACTTGCAGTTAGAGAGAAAGTATATCACTGCCCTGGGGCTTAGGCTGAAGTTCAGATTTGCCACTTGGAACATTGGCCTCACTTTAGGTTCTGTTCTCTCTGTATAAAACAGGTTTGTAATTGACAGCTTTTTTTCATTGCATCTAACTCTAATAATTATTTCCTGTACATTTGATTTATTTGGCTATAGCAGAAGTTGGCAAACTATAGGCTACAGGCCAAATCTGACCCACACCCTGATTTTGTAAATAAGGTTTTATTGGATGAATGGGCCACACCCATTTGTTTACATATTGCTGAAGGCTATTTGGTGCTAAAATAGCAAAGTTGAGTAGCTGCCAGGAGGCCATGTGACCTGCCAAGACTAAAATATTTACAGTCTGACTCTTCACAGATAATGTGCCTACACTGGTGCTGAAGATTAGATATGAATTGATATAAAGTTGTATCAAAATACTTTTTGGAGTTCTGGTTGGTGCCCTAATAGTATGGCTTATGTAAACACTGTATGTCCCAGATGGAGATGCCCCATATGCTGGAATAGTCTATAAATGCTATTTAACCTGATTCTCAACACCAGCCATTTAAATGAGATTATTTATACCATCCTTTAACAATGCTTTTATAGCAACTCTTTTGTTTGATCATGACAATAACCCTATGATATAGTAAATCGTCTTAGAGAAGAGGAATTCAAGGCCAAAAAAATGTTAAGTGGCAAGTTAAGCAGAACTAAGTGACAGAGCCGTCCCTGGGCTTTTCTAACCAGAGCACACATCTGCCAGAGTGGAATCAGTCTTCAAATATCCTCACATGGGTATCCAAATACCTGCCATGCCCCAAGAGTGTGATATCTGCTCTCCATTACTGCCTGCCATTGGTCTCGTCCAGTTCCGATAAATGATTCTGGCTCTGGAGCAATGCCTTCTAAACTTCAGAATCTGCTCAGGGCATCATGAGTTTCCCTTGGAACAATGCCTCAGGACTTTAGGATCTTCAGCCAGCCTTTTTGGGCCGGAATGGCGGCTGCTTCCTCCTGGCTTGCTCAGTTTTTTCCTCTGTACCCATATGAAGCAGCTGAGGAAAGGAAAAGTGCTTTTACTCTTTGCATGTGGAAGCCTAGTCCTGCCCAGGACCCCAGCAGCTCTTTGAGTTTGGGAATCCTAATTTATTATGGACTGCCATGTCTTCATTACTTTGTAATCTTTTAAATTGGTTTTAATTATTTCACATATTACATGAAAATATTCTCCTTATTAAAAATAAATCAAATGATATAGATCAAGTGAAAATTCAACCTTCATGACCAAAATCTCCTTCATTTCAGCTCCAAGTTCTTGGGGTAACACTGATATTAGTTTAGCACATCAGTGGCTCTTTTTCAATGAACACAATCATGCATGTACATGTATATATACACATATCTAATTTTTTTGGTGGGTATTTATATAATGACATCATGTTGTGTGTACACCTTACTTTTCTCGTTGTCTTGGGGATCTTTCAAAGATTATTCATTTTCTAACTCATGATTTTTTAACCTTTTAAAAATATTCCATTAAAGTGTTATACCCTTATTTTCACTCATAGGAATGATGTTACAAACTACATACTTATTCATTTCTCTTTGAGTTTATGTGTAAGTATTTATCCAGAATATCATGATTAAATTGTAGAGTCATGTTATAGGCATTTAAAAACGTAAATATGTGCTGCCAAATTGCTGGTCACAAAAGGATTATTTTAGTGTCATTCCTATGAGCAGTATATAGAGGTATCTATCACACATGTACTCTGTTGATATCTCCTACTTTTGATTTTTGCCAATTTGATAGATAAACATTGATATCACTTTCCTTGTGGATTTTACTCGCATTTTTCTGGTTACTAGTGAGGATGAGTACCTTTAAATATGTTTATTGGCTATTGATATTTCTCTTTTGTGAATCATGTGTCTATATGGCTTTTTAATTATATACCTAGATCTTTGATGCATCTGGAATTGAATTTTGTGCATGATATGAGCTAGAGAACTAATTTTATTTTTGACAAATAGATAGCCAACAGTTTAGTATACAGTAAACATAATATATAAACCAGTAGGGAAAAAATACAACAGATAAGTTGTATTTTTTCCAGTAGGGAAAAAATAAACAGATGAGTTGTATCTGTTGTATTTTTTCCCTACTGGTTTATATATTATGTTTACTGTATACTAAATTCACATGTACACTTCCAAAGTCTTAATTCTATCCCATTGTTTTATTTCTCTTTCATGGCTAATACCACATTGTTTGAATTATTAAAATTTTATAATATAAATATAATATAAGCTTCATATATCTAGATGTTTGACCTCTGGTAGGTGATGTCCTGCTTCATTGATTTTGTTTATTTGTCTGCTTTTGTTTATTTGTCTGCTTTTGGCTTTTGTGTTTGATTCAGAACTTTTCTTGGCTATTATTGCTCATTGTCTTTTAGATGAATTGTTGAAACATTTTGTCAAAGTCTAGTTGAGATATTAATTAGGACAGCATTAGTTTGGAGAAAATTGGCATCTTTACGACTTTGTTTCTATCTGGAAATGTAGTATATTTCTGTTTCTTTAACACTTCTTTTATGTGCTTTAACAAAATTTATCTACTTTATCGATTCCCTCCACCCAAAGAACGAGATTCTTTAATTAAGTATATCTTTGTCTTATTTTTCTATTTTATTAATCTCTACTTTTATCAGTATTAAGTCAATTATTTTGGATTTAATTCTTTCTATTCTAACTTCTTGAGTTGAAAATTTAGTTCTTTCTTTTTCAATACTTTTCTAGTAAATGCTTTATGGGTATACTTATTCCTCTGAGTACTGCTTGGGCCATAGCCCACAGGTTTGATATGTAGTACTCTCAATATCACTCCTTGCTGAAGAAATTTTTCCTTCTCATATTGATTTCTTTATTTAAGGAATTATTTGGAATACTATTTTTAAATCCCCAAATTTATTTTGGCTAGTTTGGTTTTAATTTCTACTTCCTATTTGCTTTTAGTCATGCCTATATCATGTCTGCTTTCTTTGAGATTTATTGAGATTTTCTTGTTGCCTAAATACTTAGTTTGTAAGAATGCTCCATATGTGTTTGAAAAAATATTTTAGTCCTTTTTATATGCACACAAATTTCCTACATATCTATTAAATCAAATTGGTTAATTCTGTTATATAAATAATCTGTACCTTACTGTATATTTGATCTGCTTGATTTATCTATTTTGAGAGAGATATACTGAAGTCTTCTACTATGATTGTAGTTTTATCATTTTCTTCTTATATTTCAATTATTTTTTGCTTTGTACTTTTTCCAGGCCGTGTTATTATATTCATAAAGATTTATGACTATTATTTCTTCATGGTAAATTGGATCTTTCCTCGCTATGAAATATCTCTTTTGGCCACTTTCATCCTTTTCAATTTAAATTATGTTTTACCTGATGCTATTATTACTGTCCCTGCTTTCTTTTTGTTAATATTTGCCTGGTGACTCTTTTTAAAAATCTTTGATTTTCGGCTGTTGTTTGATTTAAGTGTATCTCTTGTATCAGACTGAATTATGTAATTCAAGATGAAATTCTACATCTTATAACAAGTGACTGGAACCCATTCACATGTGATTGATGATATAGTTAGACTTGCTGTCTTTGTGTATGTGTTCTATTTATAGTGCTTATGTTTGAAAACCTTCAACTTGGTATCCCCAAAGCCAACCAAAGGGCTTGGCTTAAAACAGTAGGTGTTCAACACATGCTCATTGAATAAAAACTTCCTTGATTTTCTAGTTCTGATCTGATTTGAGAAACAACTGATGGCAAAATATTTCACTTGAAATGAAATTGGGACCAAAGTTCAAATTATCATTAAAAGAAGTTTTAGGAATGATTTAGTTACATTATTAAGTCTAAGGGACTTTTCCGATTCATGTAGATTTAAGAAGATTTTGAGTTTTCTCTAAATATGAGGTCTAGTAGAAGTTCCTGTTGTTAATGACGGTGGGGATAAAGACTGAGGTAAGATCTCAGAATTGCAGAAGGAAGTCCAGGATATCATGTGCACCAGCCATGCTCCTTATGTGGGTGTACATTGAAGGACATTTTCTAGCAAAACCGAATCACTGTTTTAGTTCTGGATTTGTGTTTCAGATTTCTTTATGTTTTTAGTTTCACCTACCAGAGTGCTGGATAATTGATTTATTTTTTAAAAATAATATTATGGCAACATTAGCTTTATTGCAGATTGTTCTTCCAGGAGAACCACTTTGCTGGATACAGACAGATTTAATTAGGGGCATATAAAAATGAAGTCAAGATGGCTCACAACCCATTAGACATCAGTTTCTTATCTTAGTTGATAAAGAAATTGAAAAAATAAAATATAAAAGATGCATATGTTTTGTCATGGTGAAAAGAATACTAGACTGGAATCAAGGACCTCCCAGGTTTGGCTGTGCCAACTGGGCACATCCAAATATCCCCAGAAATCTCTTTCAATAGAAATGAGCTGAATTAGTTGTTCTCTCATGGTTCTTCCAACTCTAGAATGCTTCTAGTCTGTGTCTGGGAAAATTCTTGTGTGACACTCCAGTAGCAGTTAATCTAATCAAAACCCTTACAGCTCTGCCATGAGCTACTACCTGTAACAGAAGCCAGGTTTATTTTTCAGTTATCGATTATAAACCATCCACATTTCATAGCGTCTAATGCTGTGTTAAACACTGATGTGTGTTTTTCTAAGCCATTACACATTAGCCAGTTACTGAGAGGAGAAGATAAAACTCTGTGGCTTCTCCAGTTGCTTTTCCTTGTTTAGAGGAAAAGTGCCCACCCCAGTGTTTCTTTGGCACTTGGAAGAAAGGCTACAGGTGACAGATGGGCAAGACCAAATGCAGCTCTCCTAGGTGGACACTGTAGGTTTTCCTCTGTAGTGCCAAATACAAGTTGTGTCCTCTTCTCCTTCCTTGCTGAAATGACATTGTTTTGCAGTAGATGGTGAACTACAGAATTCTCTTCTTTGCCTGAATTTCAGATGGAAGCCTGGAGATTTGATCTAAAGCTAGGGAGTTCAATGAAGACGCAGAACTGTAATCCATGATCACTGAGCACATGATCTGACTGAGCACAAACTGCTTTTTGCTGAGGTTAATGATGAGGATCAAGATTGAATAAGAAAAGATATAGCTTGGCTAAGCCAATGAATTTTCGTGGCTATAGAAAGCGTGTTCTTCTCCAACAGCGTTTTCTTCCAATTTTCTGCAAAGTTAGTTTTGGCTCCAACACCATTTTCTTCTTCCCATTCATCCCCAAGATATCTATATCTCTTTGGGGGATGCTGTAATTTTGAAAAGTGGTTTTAAACTACTCTTGTAATACAAGGGTTCCAATGAGCCCTTCAAAAACCCCTGAGGGCAAGATGATAGAAGGCAGTGGATGGGGCTCAGACCCCTTTTAACACACACATGTGTAAGTAATACATTTGGCAAAAAGACCGGAAGAGAATTTAATGTATTTCAACTTGAGTTTAACTACTGGTGGTGGGACTGTAGATATTTTCTTGCAGCCCTTTCTTAAAATGTCCACAATTGACTTTAAGAGTACAAAAGTGAATTGTCTGATTCTGTTTATAAAAGATGGCTTCTGCTGCTTGGGTGGGCTATGGCTCTCAGGGGTCATGGCAGAGCCCTCCCCTGGCCATGGCTGGCTTCTCCTAACCTAGTGTCTTGTCCTTTCAGAATGGCTGCAGTCTGTCCAGGCCACCATGATCCTGTCTATCATCTTCAGTGTTATGTCCCTGTTCCTGTTCTTCTGCCAGCTCTTCACCCTCACCAAGGGGGGCCGGTTTTATATCACTGGATTCTTCCAAATCCTTGCTGGTAAGTTGGAGACAATAAAGTCCACATGGAAGCTGGGCCCATCCAAGGCTGCAGAATGATCAGTTAATAGAAGGATGTGGCTCCAGAATGACTGATGTTCTTGAGTCGGCCCAGTTGATGGTTTTCATAAACTACAGGTGTGTGTGAGTGTGTGTGTGTGCTGTGCACCTGTATGTGTGCATATACCTTAGAATTTGGGAACTCTCCACTTCTCCATGGAATAATGTGCATGAGAAATAGGAGTTGGGGCTCTGGAAAGAAGGTCCCTAACCAAGCCAGACCCATCACCAGAAAGGAAGCTTCAATCAACACATAATCAGAGGTAAATGCTGAGGATATCAGTACAGTAGAGGCCAGTCTTGAAGCAGGATTCCTATAGATTATGTTATGCCGTAAGGAACTGTGGTGGCTTTAGCACAGAAAATGGCCTTGACATGCTGCTGAGAGCTGCCATAACTGTTCTCAGGTATGTGTCTTTCATTCTAAGCAGTGATGAAGCCACACTACAAATTCTTTCTATCCCTTACTCCATCTCCTCAGTTCTACTGGGCTTTGCCCTACTGTTGCCATCCACAGGTGTCTTCATTTTGGTACTCTTGTCTAACCTGCCATCATTTCCAAACATGGGACCATGACAATATACAAGAGATCTCCTTCATCTCCTCCCTAACTTTCCTTCAAGTTCCCCCATGGGACAGGTTATCTATATGTATGATGTGCAGAGTCCTAGAGTCTATTATAGAGGGAGACATCTTATAACTTTGTTTCTAGATTCTGCCCAATGTCTTACTTCATTGACTCTTATCCTTTTGTCCATTGATTGCCAATTGACTGAGTCAGCAGGACACAGGAGAGAAATAAGAGGCTGATGTGGTGGTGGATTCTACAGTCCAAGTTAAAAAATATGGACCAGAGTATGTCTAGGTACTGTGAGATGTTCCAGATTTGGGCTGTCTAAGTAGGCAAATGGCATAACATCTCTTGTTTTAGTTGGTTGTCAAAATGTCCATGATGCTGAATCACCACCTGGTACTCAGGAGCAGTCATTTGGAGGGTTGAAAACAGCCCATGTGTCCTTGATGGATGGATGGATGGGTTGATATAATGGCTTACACAGGGCTGTATGGTAAAACAAAGCCCCAAGTTGAATGTTGATGACCTTTTCTAAAAGCCAGAGAGTTATCTTTTCCTGGAAAAAAAAAAAAAAAAAAAGAGGGTCCTGGAGACCCTCTTCTCATTAAATACTTAAATACAACATTTCAAAATGCACAGTTTTAGTATTTCAAAACCAAATAGTGGTTTGCTTCTTGCACAGGTTTTATTATAATAAGCCAAGCTCCCGGATTGTTGCCAGCTTTGTTAAATTAGTAATTACACAGTAAGAGATCATTTCTAGGTATATTAGAGGCAGAGTTATCATTATTCACTCTATTTCAAGAAGGAATATATAGAACTAGTATGTATTCTGGGATTCCTTTTTTGGTTCACTGTTTAAGTTTGATATCAAATCAAATGGCAATCGTATCCATTGTGTCAATGGATATATCCTCAAGAGAAAGCAATATAGACTTAGGAAGCAGAAGTTTCATAAAATATTTATATTTGATCTATACACGCTTGATATTTTACTGATAAATAAACTGAGACTGGGAGAGAATAAATCGAATGCCCAGGGTCACCCAGCTCATGCAAGGAAATTGAATGCTTACACCTCTCATACCACAGGAACTGAATATAGGTAGGTATTTCCTTATATTTGGAGATATGGAATACACCAAAATTTTTATGGAACACAAAATTCAAGGCAGAAACTCAGCTTTTTGTATTATCTTTTATTGAATTTGATTTACAGTGGAAGATCGGTGCAAATTTGTGTCATTTATTATTCCTAAGTTCCCAAGCCTGCACTTTCAGAGCTGCTCAAACTAAAAATATTGGACTGAGAGGAGCTAAGTTACTGTTGAAGGGGCTTCTCAGAGCAGTCAGCACAGCATCTTCCTCTTCATTTTTCCCACTGAGATATTTCAGCTTTAAATTCTCTAACAATGCCTCTTTAGCAACGTCAACATCCCGAGATAAGAACCATTAAACCTAAAAGCAACAAACAGGACAAACAAACAGAGACTCATGGACATGAACAATAGACTAGTGGTTACCAGAGGGTAAGGGGGAGGTGGAAGGGGGAAGGTAAACGGAGTAAAAAAGGTCAAATATGTGGTGACAGAAAGAACTCTTAACTATGGGAGAGGAACACACAATGCAATATATATGCCTTATTATTAAAATGTATACCTGAAACTTACTGGATTACATTAACCAATGTCACCAAAATAAATAAATAAATAAATTTTAAAAAAAGAACCATTAAGTTGCAAATGCTGTCACTGCACTGTGTGTTAAAATATTTTGTTCACCCCAAAACTCTTAGGTGTTGAGGTTTTCAAATCTTTCAGTTTATTTACCATCCATACTCTCTTCACTATTTTGATTCTTCTCTAAACTCAATACAAACCTTTTAGAACTCCTATAAAACCTCTGAATGTAAAAGTACATGAGTTGTTCTTTATCTCTTTCAACTCTAGCTGCTTATCTCTCGCAAGACCTACTTTTCAGTTATCAGTTTGTCAGTTTAGCTGTCCATATTTGCGTAAGATTTTATCTTGAATTAGAAGTGTTGAGCCAAAATAGCAGTTGTAATTTATAAGTCCTAAGAATGTTCTGTTCTTAATTGTTAACTCCCGTCAAAAAGATCTGGAAGTTTGTCTTCTGGAAACCTCAGGTCTCTGGAATGTTGCATTTGAACTTGCTGTAGGGTCTTCCCATTAAAATTGAGAACTAAAAGAGTTAAGGGCATAACTTAGAGATGTTCTGACTCTTTTAATGTCTGACAATTCTAAATCAACTTTATTGTGTATTTTTCCCAACTCAGGGCCTATTAAGAAGCCAGTAACTAGAGAGAAAACTAGGGAGGATTGTTGTAGTTGAGAACTTGTGACTGCCTGAAAAGTTATAGTGCAATATCAAGGAACAAGTCAGAAAAACTAAAACAAATGAAAAACTAAAACAAACAAGAAACAAGTAGTGGAAAGGAAAGGAGGGAGGGAGGGTGGAAGGAAGAACAAAGTAGCCCCACAATCATGGGATGTAAAATCTAAGAGTGTGTTTGCCACAGTAGCTAGGGTCCATGCAGGGCAGATACTTCTTAAAAGCATTGAAGCATTTTAAGTGGAAGCCACTGGAATCTCCACTGAGCCTCCCAAGTGCCATTTGCAGGCTGGATTATCTCTGCATAGCTTCTCTTTGGCCGGGGGGCCTAGCTGTGGTCTTTATAGATTATACACATAAGTGTTCAGGGAAGGCAAGTGCAAGGTGTGTGGGGCTCTTGGGGTTGTCTAGAGATTTAGGAGCTGTCTCTGCCTTGCTCTAGATTACAGCTCTGCATGTGGTTATAGGTCCACCTGCTTTGCTGTATCATCCCTTCTCCATTTCATAATAAGCCACAAGCCTCACATTTAAGAACTATCTTTCCTTGATTACACATTTCTTATATCGGCTGCTTCTTGAAGACATATCAAGAGCTGCCTTCATCTAGTTAAGTGTTTTGCGATCTTAGCTGCACATCGGAACTACGTTTTTAAAAAAGGAGTGCTTTTTAGAAAAATGCCAGTGCTCAGGCGTCATCCCTGGAGAGTTCCATTCAAGAGCTCTTAGATGGGACCGCTCCCTCTGACTCTGAGGTTCATCCGGGGTCGGGGACTACAGGTGTAGACATTAAATTGCCCCTAATCCCACTGTCAGGTCTTCTAGGGCAGTTCCCCACAGACAGCTCATCCTCTTCATGAGCCATTTATTCTAAACCCCCTTCTTAGAGAAGGGTCAGCCTAATCCTGTATCTGGCTTTTGGTATCATTCTTATTTTCAGAGGCTGTAGCCATCTGTTCCCAGACAGTATAACTACTTGCTCTAGCTCTGTCGGGTTTGGTTCTACTTACCCCCAGCAACGAGCTCTGTGCATACCACATAGAAGAAGGCCCTGAATAACTTACTTGCTGGATGACCGGATAATTGTGTTCTTTTGGCAGAATCAAACTCAGGTCACATGTGTAGTTACTCTTTGTCATGATTAAGAGGAATAGAAAGCATGGAAGAAGGAGACTCTTGAATGAGTTTTACTTTTTCTGTTTGTTTTGTTTCTTTTGTCAGACAGATTGATATAGAAATAGGACTTTAGGATAAAGGAATTTGGGTGATTAATAAAGGCAAAGTGACCTCCCTGTTCTGATTGGTTCAAAGACAGCTTTAGTCAGATACCACATTTAGAAACCCTCCTTTGAGTGAATCATTCCAGATGTTGCACTGCCTATGCCCAGATCCGAAACTAGAATGCTGTGGGTGACTTTCTAGGCAACAGGGGTCACTTAGATGCTGAAGATGGAAACTGGGCTAGAAGCACAGAGAAGGCTCTGTGTAGGTCAAACATAGACCCCAGTGCTTTCAGAGTAACAGATCTTCTAGCCTCTTCCTGCCCCACCTTATCACCCTAAGGATGAGGTGGGCTGAGACAAAGGTGCTTATTCATTAAACCAACACCGCTGAGGCATCTTTCACTGACTCGCTCGGTGGTTTCACCTGCTGTTCACTTTCTAGCCAACTTCACTCTGGCTTCTGCTCCAGGTTCTCAAATGAACTGCTTGTGCAAAGGTTACTGGTGTCTACTTTTAAGTCATTTGCTGAATTTCTCTACTCCTTTTAATATTGTTGACTATTTACTACTTGAAACTGTTTATTCCCTCAGCTTCCAAGTCATCACCATTTTCCCAGCTACCTAAGTTAACCCACCAGGAAGTCATGCCAGCATCCCCTCTCCCTCATCCTGTATCCACTCCACCACTGAGTCCTGTCGTTATATAACAGCCTATGTATGTCCATTTCTTTTCTTTTACTCACTAAGAGCATTGCAGCTGTGTAAAAGCTAACTCATGCACCTTCCTGTCCCCTGTCTTGCCCTCACCCTTGAATGCATTTCCCACACTGCTGCAGAAGTGATCTTTCCAAAACACACATCTGATCATCTTTCTCCTCTGCTAAAGATGTGCTTCCCCCCACAACTTCTTCAATACGCCATTAAGGCCCTCCCTATATTGTGGGACACTCTTATTGTGACCTGCTGGTGGTTCCACCAAGCTCTCTCAGTCTTCCTTGCCTCACTCATGTTATTCCTTCTACCTGTGTTCCCTTCCCAACTTTCTTCACCTGACTAACTCTTACACATCCTTTAGACCCAGGTCAAGAACCATCTCCCCTGTCAGGCTTCTCCAGGTGCCCAGGTTGGGTTCAGTGCCCATCCATCCTCTCAGAGCATCAGTGCATTTCTCTCTCCCTCTTTCAAAGTCACATCATATAATATTGGAAGTTTCTACTGACATGTCTGTTTCTGGATGATACTTACCCCTTGATGGTAGGGGCCAGGTATCATTATTCTTGGTGCTCTTAGCATCTATAACAGTGCCTGCACACAGTAAGCACTCATTACATGTTCACTGAACTAAACAGAATAGACATAAGGAAGTTTAGAGAATTCTCATTATTTCTTCCTTAGTCTTTGGCCCCTTTGTTTCTGCTTTCCAAAAGTTCTGAGCTATAATGCTCACCCATGGTTGCAATTGTTATAAAGGGGGCTTGAGATTTCCTCTTTAAGAAGGGTTTAGGGAGAATTTTCAAAGAGTTGTTTCAGACTCAGCCATCCTGAGACAAGTAGAAACTCTTGTGAACTCCTGAATGGCCAACACTTCTGTGTAATCTGGACAGGGTCTGTGTCCTTCTACTTAAAGCTGACCTCTATGCCCAGACTCAGGATTCTCTGAGGGTGCCCTTGTTTCTTCCAAAGCACAGAATGCTCATCTGTGGGGAAAGCAGAACACCTGTGGGTATGTCAATAGCTTCATTTACCTTTATCCTGGGTGCCTTTGTAAATGCCTTTCCACCTACTGATTGCTGAGGAAGCCAGTAACAGTTCCTTTATGAGGAAAAGGGTTTGACTTTTAGGGGCTATTGTATGGCATTAACTGCTTGGTATGCTTGGTATTCCAGTGCAAATCTGTTGCTTTACTTAGGCAGCCTGGTAATAATATGTTACCTTAAATATCAGTCTTCTGACAACAATAATTATAAAGTGTGTATCTTCTCTTTGCTTTTGTAAGTATCTAAGCTTATTGCTTATTAAAGCAAAGCTTAAATTCATTCACTTCTGAGATTCCATTAGGGTGAATATCATATAAATTAAGCCATCATGTTAGTCATCGCACTTGTGTGTACGGCCTCTCCCTAGCTCTCTTGGTCATAGACAAAATGTTTTCTCTTTGATGTTCTTTTGCTAGTGAAATCTGATCATGGTGGGTCTACATGGCTACTGTGGTATTTTACATGCCAGTGCTGTTAGACACACACACCCCATCTGGAAGCCCTGCCAACATGATAAGCACTGCCCTGGCCCTTTAGCACGCTGTTTATACTTCCTTTTCTCCTTTGGTCATGCTTCTCTTTTTATAGCCCTGCTCTCATTAGGTAGGTCAGAACCAGCCCAACAGACAACGTCAGTATTTCTGAAAGACAAGAATTAGCTCTGTGGAGAGTTGAGCCATGGAGCTGTCGGGGAGATCATTGAGGATCACGGACCTCAAGCAAATTGAGTGTGTTCTCAACAGATCAAAACTGTATTCCTCAAACAACAATTCTCCAGCTGTGGTTTCCTCTCTGACACCAACATTTTTGCTGTCTCTTGAACTTTCTGTAGGTAGCAGGGTCCTGGATCCGATCCTAATGTCGTTCCAAGACTATTGTGTGGCTTTCTCAACAGGGGCCGGTTGGGTGGGAGTTTTCTGTTCTGATTTGCAGAAGGACAATTGTATTAGAGTGGTAACCGTGACATATTCCCACTTCTGTACTTTGTTCAAACAAAGTTGCAGTGTCCAGTCAAATAGCAGCCCAAATAGCAGTGAGGTTAGATGTGGGTGGTCCGGGTCATTGGGAGCTTTGGAACCACAGGGATCCCACATGGCCTGCTGAATTTATAATAGAGTCACTCAGAGCCTCTCAAAGACCCTGTTTTCAAGAGAGAACAGAGTAGGCTTTGTGCAGCTCCAAGGTGGGGGTGCCAACGTCACTGGACCCCTCCCTGCAGGGGATGTTTACTGTCATGGTGGGCATGGACTGTCACACTTCAACTTGAGGACTAAGGTGGAGGTTTTCTTCTTCTCACATCAAAGGGCTGCAATTCTGGGCAAGGGGAAGAGGCCTGACCTACCTATATATCTAATACCTTTCACCTCTCTTTGGGTTTCAAACCTGACCTTGGGAGTACCAAGAACTGTTGATATGGACCAGGTGCGATGGGCTTGGCCCTAATAGTCTCCCTACTCTGCAGCTTCGTATCCCGCTCTTATTCTGCCCTTCCTCCTTCTTCCTTCTTCCCCTTCTTTTTCATCTCCTTATATTCCTTTGTCTGCCTAGCAGTATTCACAGACATTGCTTGCTCCATCTCTATGTGGCAGTCCTGCTAAGGTAATTCACATGGAGTTCTTCCCATTTTCTCTCCAGAGCCCCAAACCGTTGCCATGACATAATTCAGATAATAGTAAAGTGTCATGTCAGTTTAACTGCTCTAGATAATACCTCACTCATTTGCATAGTGATTCACAGGTTTCCAGGAGCTCCCACATCCAACCATCCTTGGAAAAAGATAGGCAAGTTCATCCTGCAACCCAAATTCTTGCTGGCCACCTGTGCCAACTGGGAATTGGTGGCAGTTAAAGGAAGAGAAATGGGCAGAAAAGATGGCAAAGGACCTCAGAGATAATGGCCTGGGTCACGTAGATGAGAAGTGGAGTGGACTGCTTCCTGTGTTCTTATCTCTTCAAGTCTCCTCTCAACTCTGAATCTGGCAGCAAATTTCTTCCAGAGCTATACATTTTCTTCTTGCACAGCATTGTCTGTCCTCCCTGTTCCCCTCCCTGTAGCAACCTGTTGTGTGTGTGTGTGTGTATGTGTGTGTGTGCGTGCAAGTGCACGTGTGTGTGGTCAAGAACAATGAGTGGTATGGGCAGGTGCCCAGGTTCCTGTGGAACCTCCACTGGGAGTGGTGGAGAGGGTGTCTCCACTCCGACTTCTCTCTCACCTAGTTTGTCCCTCTCTTTCCCTAGGTCTATGCGTGATGAGTGCAGCATCCATTTACACGGTGAGGCACCCAGAGTGGCACCTCAACTCTGATTACTCCTATGGATTTGCCTACATCCTGGCCTGGGTGGCCTTCCCCCTGGCCCTTCTCAGTGGCGTCATCTATGTGATCTTGCGGAAGCGGGAATGAGGTGCCCAGACAGTTTGTCTGAGGCTCTGAGCATACACAGGGGAGGGAGGAAGGAAACCCTAAAACAGAAAAAAAATCCAAAAAACAGCTAGCCAAAAAATCCAAACTCAAACCAAACCAAACAGAAAGCAATTGGGGGGTGGGTAGGGGGTTAGTGTTGATTGAAGATGTATATAATATCTATGGTTTATAAAACCTATTTATAACACTTTTTACATATATGTACATAGTATTGTTTGCTTTATATGTTGACCATCAGCCTTGTGTTGAACTTTAAAGAAGTAGCTAAGAAACTTTACATCCTAACCGTATAAATCAAACTCAGTATTTTTGTTTTGTTTTTCATTTTTTTTTTTTTTTGGTTTTGCCCAGAAATAAAATAACTCCATCTCGCCCCTTCCCTTTCATCTGAAAGAAGATACCTCCCTCCCACTCCACCTCATTTAGAAAACCAAAGTGTGGGTAGAAACTCTGAACGGCCAAAAGCCCTTTTACTGTGGTGACCTAGTGTTCTTACAGAGACATGCACTGCCCATACCTCCATGTGAAGCCTTATGCACACATGGACAAAACTCTCAAACTGGAGCCCTTGGCAAAAACATGGCTTGTGGCTTCGGAATACTTGCCCTTGAGGGTGGGTGCCCTGGTCACATGTCTAGAAATCAGTGATGAAAAGAAAAAAAAAAACCTATGAAATGGTGCTATGTATTTACCATTCCTTATTATCACTAATCATCTAAACTACTCACTGGAAATTCAATTAACAATTTTACAACGTAAAGTAGAATGGAGACCTGAATAATTCTATGTAATATAAATGGTTTATAACCGCTTTTGTACCTAGCTAGGCTGCTATTATTACTATAATAAATAAATAATAAACACAGCCTTTACCACTCCCACATTTTTCTTGCGGTCGGAGCATCAGGACAAGTCTTAGATCCCATGGGACTCTGAGTTTCCAAGGCTTGGCTGGGTCTAGGCTGTTCTCTGCCTCCAAGGACTGTCTGGCAATGACTTGTATTGGCCACCAACTGTAGATGTATATATGGTGCCCTTCTGATGCTAAGACTCCAGACCTTTTTTTTTTTTTTTGCTTCTTTTTTTCTGATTTTATACCAACTGTGTGGACTAAGATGCATTAAAATAAACATCAGAGTAACTCACTGATCTCTCTTGGTTTTTTGTGGGGACCTGGGTGTGAGTGTGATGTATGTGTCGGAGTGGAGAGAAGTGCTTCAATGGAAAGCAAGGTTGAGGTGATGATCTGGGTTGCAGTTGGTATGAAAGGACCAAAAGCATAGCTTTTGTACAGGCCTTCCAGGAGCCTGTGCAAGTGTATGCTAATTGGAAAGGGCCGAGAACTGCAGCTAAGATGGAAATTGTAAATGGACTGCAAGGGACTTGAGTAAAGCTTATTTGGCTCAAACCTCTCTTGTGCTCCATTCTCTGATGACGGCATTGGGACCCCAGAGGCATGTCATGCATTCACCTAATACATGAGGGATGTTAGTAAGAGCAGCACAGATCCATAACCTTTAGAAGGAGAGGAGGTATGATATGGTGGAAACTATGTGATGGTGATTTGAGGCTTTTGTGCTCTGTTCTCTGATAACCAGCATGAGTCAGACTCTAAGATAAAATATTAGCTGGCATCCGCTGAACTCCTAAAATGGTTCTGAGAGAGGGAAGGGGCTGATTGTGTCCTCCTGCTCTGGGTTTCTGAGCTGTGTCTCACTTATATTTTTACCCATTGACCTTTTATTGTACATTTGTGATACATTAAGCTAGTGATGCACTCAATATTCCTCAATATATATTGAGCACCTATGTTGAACTGGGCACATTTTAGTAAGAGGCACAAGCAAACAAGTGACTACATTAAAACGATGAACATGGAAATGAGGCGGCCTGAATTTGAATCTGCCCTCTGCCTCTTAGCAGCTGTATGAAGTTGGACGTATTACTTAACCTCTAAGATTCAGTTTCCTCAACTATAAGATGAAAATGCCAATGCCACATTTATGGGATTATAGAAGTTAAAAGGAAATAAGTGTACAATGCTTGGTATATTGATGGTAGATAGAAAGCACTTTATAAATTAGTGTTTATCACAAATGTTACAATAGGGGTATATTAGAAGGGCATATAGATAGTTCTGGGGAATTCTCAATACCAGGGTGAGCATTAGAATCTCCAATGCTGGGGCCCACCCCAGAGATTTGGGTTCCTTATGTCTGCGGTGGGACCCAACTGGCCCTGATAGGTTTAAAAAACCCTGCCCATGATGATAGCATACAACCAGGGATGACAGCCTCTGAGCTTTCCAGTGCTTATCAGATTTTAATGTGCTTATGTATCACCTGTAAAATACAGATTCTTGCTCAGTAGGTCTGTGGTGGGAATTTGGGTTCTATATTTCCAGTTATTGCCTGAGTGATGCTGATTCTGATGCTCATGGTCACACCTTGAGTAGCGAGGACCTAGAATGAAGCCACCTTCAGGCACCTCATGCTCTTGAGTCTTGCAACATCTGTGATGGAAAAGGCTTCTCTCTTCTGAGGTTTTCAATAGTGACTAGCTTACTCTGCCTCTGACTCGGATTGGATAAGGTGGCACAGAAGGCCAGGAAATGCATGTGAGACATAGGTGATTTAGAAAACTGGGAATTTTACTTCACAAGCTTGTACTTTGAAAATGTATGCAGGCATACCTCACGGAGGTTGCGAGTTCAGTTCCAGACCACTGCAGTAGAGAGAGTTGTCACTTTTCTCTGTTTGTAAAAAACACCACATCTGTGAGGTACAATAAAGCGGAGGGACATTTCATAATGATAAATGGGTCAATATACCAGGAAAGTATAACATTTATAAACATATATGCACCTAATATCAGAGCACCAAAATTAAACAATAATAGTTGGAGACCTAAATATCCCACTTTCAATAACGAATAGAACAACTCAACAGAAGATAAAAGTAGAAATAAAAAAATCTATAGACCATTCCACCTAACAGCAACAGAAAATACATTTTTCTCAAGTGCACACAAAACAGTCTCCAAGATATGTCATATGCTAGGCTATAAAATAAATCTCAATAAATTTAAAGGGATAAAAATAACACAAAGTGTGTTCTGTGACAATAGTAGAATGAAATCAGAAATAAATAGCAGGAAAATAATTGAGAAACCAATATGGGAATTCGACAACACACTACTAAATTACCGATGAATTAAAGAAGAAATCAAAAGAAAAATCAGAGAATAATTTGAGATGAATGAAAATAAAGACAGAACATATCAAAATTTAGGAGATGCAACTAAAGCAGTGGTTAAAGTAAAATTTACAGCTATAAAAGACTATATTCAGAAAGAAGATCGCAAATCAGCAATCTAACCTTATACCTTATAATATTGGGGGGAGAGCATATTAAACCAATAGCATGCAGAAAGAAGAAAATAATAAAGATTAGAGCAGAAATTAATAAAATAGAGAATACAAAAACAATAGAGAAAATCAATGAAACCAAAAGCTGGTTCTTTGAAAAGATGAACAAAATTGACAAGCTAGATTTATTGTGATTTTGTGATATAATTAGAAATATATATTAGGTCTTCCTTTTTGCTTCCAGACCCAGAAATCCTAAAACCTTTGTAATTTCCAGAGTGAAAAAAGTGAAAGAAGGATCTTTTGTTGTTCATAATTTGCCCCTTTCAACCAGACCTAGTTTTATGCTAATGAAGTAACACATGGAGGATGAGAGCTGGTTGCCAGAGAAATCATGTAATCAGAGGGTTGGAACCTCAGCCCCACTCTCTGACCTCCAGAGAGTGAAGAAGGGCTGGGGATTTAGTTAATCACCAATGGCCAATGATATAATCAATCTTGCCTATGTAGTGGAACCTCTCTAAAAATTCTAAATGAAGGGGCATAGAGCTTCTCAGGTTGGTGAGCATATCCATGTGCATGGAGAGTGGTGCACTTTGAACTCCATGGGGACAGAGGCTCCTGCACTTGAGACCCTTCCAGACCTAGTCCTATGTACTCCTTCAACTGGCTGCTCATATTTATCCTTTATCATAACTTTTTAAAATAAACCAGTATCTTCTTTTCGGCTGGAATTGCCATCTTCCAGTAATTCTCCAAAATGACCAACACAAAGGGAAAGAGGAGAGGCACCCACTATACGTTCTCTAGGCCTTTTAGAAAGCATGGAGTAGTTCCTTTGGCCACATACATGCAAATCGACAAGAAAGGTGATATTGTAGACATCAAGGGAATGAGCATTGTTCAAAAAGGAATGCCCCACAAATTTACCATGGCAAAACTGGAAGAATTTACAATGTTACCCAGCATGCTGTGGCATTGTTGTAAACAAACAAATTAAGGGCAAGATTCTTGCCAAGAGAATTAATCAATATGTATTGAGCATATTAAGCACTCAAAAAGCTGAGATAGCTTTCTGAAACCTGTAAAGGAAAATGATCAAAAAAAGAAGGAAGCCAAAGAGAAAGTTACCTGGGTTCAGTTGAAGTGCCAGCCTGCTCCACCCAGAGAAGCACACTTTGTAAGAACAAATGGAAAGGAACCTGAGCTGCTGGAGCCCATTCCCTATGAATTCCTGGCATGATAGATTTCAAAAAAATAAAATAAAAGACCTCTAATTGAGTAGATGTCCCTTCCCCCAAAGAAATATTTAAAGAAAAGTAACTGTCCTAAAAATAAATAAATAAATAAAATAAACCAGTAAATGTAAGTAAAGTGTTTTCCTGAGTTCTGTGAGCCATTAAAGCAAATTAGTGAATCTTAGGAGGGTGTCGTGGACAGTCTTGATTTGGAGCCAAGTTGTACAGAAGTGTATGTAACCTGGAGACTCACTACTTGTGACCATCATCAGAAGTAGGAGGTGGTCTTGTGGGACAAAGCCCTTACTCTGTGGAGTCTGCACTAACTCTGAATTAAATC
>NW_011888825.1:6839615-6843943 GCF_000151845.1 Pteropus vampyrus | reverse complement strand
CAATAAATTTAAAGGGATAAAAATAACACAAAGTGTGTTCTGTGACAATAGTAGAATGAAATCAGAAATAAATAGCAGGAAAATAATTGAGAAACCAATATGGGAATTCGACAACACACTACTAAATTACCGATGAATTAAAGAAGAAATCAAAAGAAAAATCAGAGAATAATTTGAGATGAATGAAAATAAAGACAGAACATATCAAAATTTAGGAGATGCAACTAAAGCAGTGGTTAAAGTAAAATTTACAGCTATAAAAGACTATATTCAGAAAGAAGATCGCAAATCAGCAATCTAACCTTATACCTTATAATATTGGGGGGAGAGCATATTAAACCAATAGCATGCAGAAAGAAGAAAATAATAAAGATTAGAGCAGAAATTAATAAAATAGAGAATACAAAAACAATAGAGAAAATCAATGAAACCAAAAGCTGGTTCTTTGAAAAGATGAACAAAATTGACAAGCTAGATTTATTGTGATTTTGTGATATAATTAGAAATATATATTAGGTCTTCCTTTTTGCTTCCAGACCCAGAAATCCTAAAACCTTTGTAATTTCCAGAGTGAAAAAAGTGAAAGAAGGATCTTTTGTTGTTCATAATTTGCCCCTTTCAACCAGACCTAGTTTTATGCTAATGAAGTAACACATGGAGGATGAGAGCTGGTTGCCAGAGAAATCATGTAATCAGAGGGTTGGAACCTCAGCCCCACTCTCTGACCTCCAGAGAGTGAAGAAGGGCTGGGGATTTAGTTAATCACCAATGGCCAATGATATAATCAATCTTGCCTATGTAGTGGAACCTCTCTAAAAATTCTAAATGAAGGGGCATAGAGCTTCTCAGGTTGGTGAGCATATCCATGTGCATGGAGAGTGGTGCACTTTGAACTCCATGGGGACAGAGGCTCCTGCACTTGAGACCCTTCCAGACCTAGTCCTATGTACTCCTTCAACTGGCTGCTCATATTTATCCTTTATCATAACTTTTTAAAATAAACCAGTATCTTCTTTTCGGCTGGAATTGCCATCTTCCAGTAATTCTCCAAAATGACCAACACAAAGGGAAAGAGGAGAGGCACCCACTATACGTTCTCTAGGCCTTTTAGAAAGCATGGAGTAGTTCCTTTGGCCACATACATGCAAATCGACAAGAAAGGTGATATTGTAGACATCAAGGGAATGAGCATTGTTCAAAAAGGAATGCCCCACAAATTTACCATGGCAAAACTGGAAGAATTTACAATGTTACCCAGCATGCTGTGGCATTGTTGTAAACAAACAAATTAAGGGCAAGATTCTTGCCAAGAGAATTAATCAATATGTATTGAGCATATTAAGCACTCAAAAAGCTGAGATAGCTTTCTGAAACCTGTAAAGGAAAATGATCAAAAAAAGAAGGAAGCCAAAGAGAAAGTTACCTGGGTTCAGTTGAAGTGCCAGCCTGCTCCACCCAGAGAAGCACACTTTGTAAGAACAAATGGAAAGGAACCTGAGCTGCTGGAGCCCATTCCCTATGAATTCCTGGCATGATAGATTTCAAAAAAATAAAATAAAAGACCTCTAATTGAGTAGATGTCCCTTCCCCCAAAGAAATATTTAAAGAAAAGTAACTGTCCTAAAAATAAATAAATAAATAAAATAAACCAGTAAATGTAAGTAAAGTGTTTTCCTGAGTTCTGTGAGCCATTAAAGCAAATTAGTGAATCTTAGGAGGGTGTCGTGGACAGTCTTGATTTGGAGCCAAGTTGTACAGAAGTGTATGTAACCTGGAGACTCACTACTTGTGACCATCATCAGAAGTAGGAGGTGGTCTTGTGGGACAAAGCCCTTACTCTGTGGAGTCTGCACTAACTCTGAATTAAATCATAGGACACCCAGTTATTATCTGCAGAAAACTAGAGACTCTCTTGGGTGGAAAACCCTACACATTTAATGTCAAAAGTGTTGTGAATAGAGAAAGTTTTCCCTTAATGACCTATACATATATATACACACACACATACATACATATATATACACAATAAAATCACCAGGATTAGAAATGATAGAGGGAATAATATATTGACCCTAAAGAAAAAAAAAATATTGTAAAGGAATACTATGAATAATTGTATGCCAATAAATTGGATAACTTAGATGAAATGACAAATTCCTAGAAAGATATAATTACTGAAACTGACTCAAGAATTAATAATCTAAATAGTTTGCAGTAGTTATTAAAAAAAAAAAATTACCCACAAAGAAAAGACCAGGCCCGGATGAGTTCACCACCAAATTCTACCAAATACTTAAAGAAGTATTAATACCAATTCTTCATAAACGCTTTCAAAAAATAGAAGAAAGGAATGCTTCCCAATTCTTTATATGAGGTCAGTGTTATTGTCATACAAAAACCAAAAATATCACAAAAAATGAAAACTACAGTCAATATATCTTATAAATATGGACTAAATAATTCTCAACAAAATACTAGCAATTCCATCTACATAAAAAGAGCATTCTTCACCATGAACTAGTAAAATTTATTCTAGAAACAAGGTTGGTTAAACATCTAAAAATCAATTAATGTCATACATCATATCAACAGAATAGAAAATAAAAATCACATGACATCTCAAAAGACTCAGAAAAAGCATTTGACAAATTCGGGCTCTTTCTTGATAAAAACACTTAACAAACTAGGAATAAAAGGGATCATCTACAGCCTAATAAAGAGCATCTTCAAAAAACCCACACCTAACAACATCGAAATATTGAATGCTTTCTCTCCAAGATTGGAAACAAGACAAAGATATCTGCTTTTACCACCTCTGTTTAATATTACACTAAAGGTTATAGCCAGAGCAATTAGGCCAGGAAAACAAATAGAAGGAATTAAGATTGAAAAGGAAGAATTAAAACAATATTCATAGATAACGTAATTTTGTATATAGAAAATCTTATGGAACCCATTTAAAAGCTATTAGAACTAATAAATGATTTAGCAAAGTAGCAAGATACAATAACTATATATAAAAATGAATATTGAAAGTTTAGAAATAAACCCACACATCTATAACCAATTGATTTTTTGACAAGGGTGCTAAGACCATCTAATAAAAGAATTCCTCTCCTAAGTATATACCCAAGAAACATGAACACATATATCCACACAAAAACTTCTGCATGGATGTTTATATAGAGAAGCATTATTCATAGTAGCCAAAATGTGGATGTAACCCAAATATCTATCAACAGATAAATGGATATATAGTATGTAGTATATCCTCATGGTAGAGTATTATTTGTCCATAAAAAAGAAATGGCATATTGCTATGTGCTACCACATGGATGAACCTTGAAAATCTTATGCTGAATGAAAGCCAGTTACAAAAGACTACATATTATATGATTCAATTCCTATGACAGTCCAGGGAAATCTATAGGGACAAAAAGTAATTTAGTAGTTATTTAGGGCTGGGGAGGGCTGATGAGATTAGCGCTGTAGTAGCTAATGGGTACAATGTTTCCTTTTGAGGTGATGAAAAATTTCTCAAACCCACTGTGGTCATGGTTGCACATCTTTTCACAGATGTAAGTATACTAAAAACCAATGAACTGTATACTTTAAATAGGTCAATTGTATAATATAATTTTTTTCTCAATAAAGCACTTGAAAAAGAAGAGACAGCTGTCTGTTCCAACTGTTTTTTAGTCTCTCATTAAGTCTGTTCTCTCTGTTTGAAAAGTAATACACCTTTTATTTTTGTGGTTTTGGTTATTTTTTAAAGGGAAAATGTTCTATTCCTTCTGAGGAATATAAAGCCAAACAGCATGTTGCAGGTGAACAATTAATATATTTCTTCACAATCAGAATCTCGAGTTTTCCCAGGGGATCATCTTGATGACGTTTATTTTCCATCCTTGAGCTCTTCTGAGAAGTATTTTAATCTTAGGAACTTACAGAAATGGAGTTTTGATTAGAAACTGCCCTTTTAGCAGCTGCTTTCTGTTCTGTGTTCAGATGCAGGGAGTATGCTGTTTACACACAAAAATGGGAAATGCGTGGAGGAGATGCACTGGTTGTCCGATCTGCTTCTTTGTATTTCTCTTCTCTCCAGATCTTGTACCCTTCATATCTTAGTAACTGTGAACAATTATGCCTCCCCAAGTCTTTGAGGTGCTGAAAACTGTGCTCAGCCTTTCTGCCCTTTGCGTCGGCTTTCTAGACAGCCTTTTAATCTCTTGGTCTGATGCTTATTAACTGGAAAATTCCTTAAGGGAAAATTTAGGAATTAGTGTTGCGCCCACTTCAGTGGGTTTCCTTCCTTCTGGTCTGCTGGC
>NW_011888825.1:6819686-6839565 GCF_000151845.1 Pteropus vampyrus | reverse complement strand
AAATGCGTGGAGGAGATGCACTGGTTGTCCGATCTGCTTCTTTGTATTTCTCTTCTCTCCAGATCTTGTACCCTTCATATCTTAGTAACTGTGAACAATTATGCCTCCCCAAGTCTTTGAGGTGCTGAAAACTGTGCTCAGCCTTTCTGCCCTTTGCGTCGGCTTTCTAGACAGCCTTTTAATCTCTTGGTCTGATGCTTATTAACTGGAAAATTCCTTAAGGGAAAATTTAGGAATTAGTGTTGCGCCCACTTCAGTGGGTTTCCTTCCTTCTGGTCTGCTGGCTCCTCAAGTCCTGGTGGCCTTTGTAACTCTTGATGCTTTCAGACAGATTTTATTTGTGTGCGTATGTGTGTTTTATCTAGATTTTCTAGTAGTTCTCAGCCAGAAGAATTTATCTGCTGTAAGCTATTCTACAAGAAAACCTTTTTATTTTGAAGACAAAAATTCAATACAGTTGACCCTTGAACAATGAGGGATAACAAACCCCCCTCTATCCCCCTAACACCCTTTTTTGGCGGGGGAGAGGACACAAACATTCAGACTATAACATTCCTCTATGCACCATTTTTAACTTTTTATTAATGTGAAATGAGTTTTTATAATTCATATAATTACTTTTTCTGCGAAAAATATACTTTGGAAATAGTTTTTAAGATAAACAATCAGTTTTGTAATTTTGTGACTGTATTGGCAATGATTTTATTATCACTGTTCTCCCAGCTTTTAGAGCTCACCCAGTATTTTTATGCCATGCCCTCACCATTCTTGAATTCTTAAATGAGCTTCATTCCTTAATTGGAAGACATCTTCAACTAATTTTTTGAAAAAACATAGGTGCAGTGTTTTTTGAATCTGTAAATAACTGAGAATGACCTTCTGCTACCTAAATACATAAATTGTCTGTATATAAAATGCTTGGCTCACAGATTTTCTCTTTAAAATGCTAGGTGAAATATTGCCCTTGGTGTTTGTTCAGTGTGGCATCTTAGGACCCTATGAGCAGCCACATTTTTGCCCTTATAAAGATGACCTGATTTTTCCCCCATGCTGCCTATGAATTTTAGTATATATCTTTGCAAATAGTAGGCATTTAATAAATATTTGTTACACGAATAAATAATAAATGGGAAAATGTTCCTATCACATATACCAATGGGTTATTATTCTTGATACTATATATAAAAATTTCTTGCCAACCAATAAGAAATTGTAACTATACCAGTAGAAAATGAAGTGAATATTATAGGCAGGCAATTTATAAATAATGAAATTAAAAGGTGTTAAACATGAATCAAAAATTACAAGTTAAAGCAACAAAATTATTTTTGTCTACTAAATTGTAAAAGAGAGATTGGCGTACAATTATAAATTGGTGTATCCTCTCTGGGAAGCAATTTATTAATATGCATCAAAATTATTACATGTAAAAATTTCATCTGACTTAGTAATTTTACATTTTGGATTTTACTCTGATAGAATAATCAAGACCATGTGCAAAGATTTAGCTTCAAAGATGATCATTTCAGGCTTTTTAAAATAGGAAAACTTGGAAACAATAATAAAAAACTATCAAAATAAATTATGATGCATTTATAAATGGAATATCAGGCAGCCATTAAAAATGTTGTAGAAGAATTTTTCAAAATGGAAATATAATCACAGTGCATTGTAAAATTAAGGAAGCTGGCTAAAAAACAGTATTTCAACATAAGTATATTCATTCCAACATAACACATTTTTATTGATTGTCTACAGTACTGTAGTAGATTTGGGGGAGCACGTCTACATTCTCTGCAAGGGGAAGCATTTCTCTAAACAGGTTTGTATCCAAAATCAAAGTGTTAACAGAGTCATGGATCCTCAGTACAATGTGGAAATGAACAAACGCTTTAACCCACACTCAAGAAAGTTATTTGTGAACACATCTTACCCTCTTTCCGTTTATAATCTTTTAGACATTGCTCCTGCTTACAAATTTCCCATGGAGGTCACAGAAGGCACTCAGTGATTATTGTTGGACTAAATTGCAATTCCTCATTTTGATGTTCAAGCATGCTCAGCTGGTTAGACTGCATGAGTGTTGCTGGCACACATGTGCGTGTGTTGAGGATGGAAGTGTGGTGTGAACTCAGTCTCTATTAGTACAGAGAAAATGTCCGTTTGTTATATTGGCCACTTTGTGGGAGACTTGTTTTTCCTATATTTAGCAATTTTCATTTCATGTGTATTTCTGTGCAAATGACTGCTGGGAATTCTAAGATAATTCACAATTGGTTGACCTGTTGATTTGACAAAATTAATAAGGTCTTTTAGACTCTATAATTCAAAATCTAATCTGTGTAATCCAAAATTCAACTCCATGTTTAGAATTTCAAATAGATATTGTTTAGAATTTATAGCTTTTTTTAAATTTCCAAACAGCCAAGAAAAAAAAGCAATATAAAAATTTAAAATGCCCAAGCTTTGTTACTGCATCACAGATTTAGAATATAAAATCTGCAATGTGCTTATTTGTATTGACCAAACAAACATGTAGGTTTAGGAGCTTAAGGGGTAAGTCAATTACCTTGAGTTGCCTACTCTTTTTCAGGACCTAAATCTCTGAGAAATATGTGGTGAGTTCATATTTCAGATGTATTGCAACTATGAGGAGAAAGAAAGATGACTGTAATTAGGCTTCCTCCTGACACCCTTAATAGCTTCCGGGTGGAAATGACTCAGCACTTCTCCCCTTATGTAATAGCGTGCCCAGTAGGCATGCGTGGGCTTCTGGAAGCGTGCCACTATTGTTTAACCTGTGTATATAAAGACACTGCCGCTCTGCGAGGCTGGCTGCGCCCTTACTGGAGTAAAGAGCTGTGTCGTGGTTGCCTACGGCTCCCTGCATTTTCTTCCAACTGCCCCAGCCTTGTATCGCTTACCTCGGTACCTCCGACCTGCAGCAACACACAGCCAAGGAACATTTTCTAATTGACCATCAGGGTGTTGAGTAAAAAATAATTCCCTTTGGGTTCCGTTAGGTATTTCCCAGGGTATTTTTATTGCTCTAGCAAATTAACAACAACAACAACAACAACATAAAAGCATTCTCTAGGAGCATTTTCCTCAGATTTATAGCATTTTTCTGTATCCATCCTATTCTTGATAAAGCAGATGAATATTCTTTTACTTTACTAAATCAGTAGACTTACCTCCAAAAGTATTGAAAAGACTTTCATTACCTATGTATACAGGCGTTGTCGGTCTTGAAAGTTTAAATTAAGAATCTAAGAGGACTAAAGTTTTGTCACCCCGAAATGTGCCTTTTGGGATATTGAGTTAAGCTGATTTTTAAGAAGCGAAAGAATCGGAAAGAGCCTTCGACTCTCTACCTCTCTGCCTAAAGGAATTCAGATAGATAAACCTGCTTCAGGAAGGGAATCTTTGCATATTCACCTTAGCATATTCACCTTAGCATATTTACCTTAGCACATATGAATTAGCACATATATGATGGACAGTAAGAAATCTAGCAAAAGCTGTTTCCCTCTTTGTCCCGTTGTTTTTGGGAGAGCCCAGCAAGAATTTGATTACCATATGCTTGTTGTTTTCTTGGCTACCTGGGAATTACCTACTTCTCTTTTGAGATCCCAGACCCCTGCTCCCCTTCTCTTTTGTCCAGAATGGCATACAAATCATAACTGCCCAATGCATTTGAGGTCTCATATCATATGACATCCCTGGTATGTACATCCATAATAAATGTGTATGTTTTCTCCTGTTAATATCTCTGTTAATTTGATTATTAGCTCAGCTAGAAGAACTTCGAATGTGGGAGGAAAGTTATCTATTTTTTAGCCCCACTAAATATACTACCAGATAAATAATTCAAGGAGTCAATCACAATTTATGAATTTCGCAATAGATTTCCAGCAGAGGGAGCCCCTGCTTCGGTAATAGAATGCAAGGACAATTTTCTTCTTCCTTGTCTTCGTTAAAACTTAGAGACTAAAGATTTTAAATAGAACTCATTTTTATATTTTTTCGACCTGAAGTTATACTTGTGCACTAAGCACAAGATTTCTTCTGGCTGAAATGAAATGAACCAAATTACCATTTTATATCTAGACCCCAGGGCAGGAGTCTCCCAGTGTTCAGGACCCTGGCATTGGTGACCTATAATTGACCATGAAGTATCTGAGAGTGTCTGGAACTTCTTCCATCTGTCCCGGGGACTTGTTAGCCCCACTGCACTTACTTTGCAGTTAAAAAAAAAAAAAAAAAAAAAACAGACTGAGAGGCTTTAAATGGGTGTCTGGTATGCACCTTAGAATCATATACACCCAAATCGTGGAACATCATGCTATTTCAGATGAAGTCTCAGATGAGTAAAGTAAAGAGCATAAATCCTTGGCAAAGACTGGCACTAAAGTCTCACCTTGAGTTTCATCTAGTCCTCTCAGGAGTGGAGCATTCTGAGACCTGACTAGGAAAGGAAATAAAGGTGCTTTCTTAGTAATTTCTCTGAGTTATGGGGAAAATAATGCTTAATCCTCATAAAATCAATCCCGTGGTTGTCTCCACAGTGCCCAACAATGATGTTTACTTTTTTTCTTCGTTCTTTGAAAATTAACTAATTTTAGGAACTGATCTAACTTGTCATTAGAAGCCATGTAAATTCAGAAGGCAAAGTGGAGGTTGTATATATGAGGTAAAGGATAAGAGCCTGGGGTTCAGAATCAGGCATCCTACATTTAAAATCTAGCTCTTTCATTTCCTGCGTAACTTGGACACATTGTCCAAATTACCAAGATAATAACAGAGATTTACCTTACAGAGTTGAGTATCAAGTAGCATAATCCTGGAAAATAAGTAATGCCTAATATATCTTAGGTGTTATTGTAAGTGTTTATATATATATATATATATATATATATATATATATATATATATATATATATATATATGATTTTTAAATTATAGTTGACATTCAGTATTATTTTATATTAGTTTCAGGTGTACAGCATTATGGTTAGGTATTATATAACTTACAAAGTGATCCCCCTGATAAGTCTAGTACTCACCTGGCACTCTACATAGTTATTACAATATTACTGACTATATTTTCTATTCTGTACTTTACATTCCCATGACTATTTTGTAACTACCAATGTGTACTTCAGTCATCTGTGTGTTCTCTGTATCTATGAGTTTGTTTCTGTTTTGTCTGTTCATTTATTTTGTTTTTCAAATTCCACATACGAGTGATATCACACGGTATCTGACTTATTCCATTTAGCATAATACCCTCTAGGTCTATCCATGTTGTTACAAAAAAAATGGTAAGATTTAATTCTTTTTTATGACTGAGTAATATTCCATTGCGTATATACAGCACCTTTTTTTTTTTATTCAATTGTCTATCGATGGACACTTAGTTCTTTATAAATGACTAATTCTTTATAAATTTTGATTCTTAACTCCTTATCTGATATATCATTGGTGAATAGCTTCTCCCATTCAGTAGGTTGTCTTTTTGTTTTGTTGGTGGTTTCCTTTCCTTTGCAGAAACTTTTTAGTTTGATATAGTCCCATTTATTTTTTTCTTTTGGTTTCCTCGCCCAAGGGGATATATTGAAAAAAAAAATGTTGCAGAGATTACTGCCTATGTTTTCTTTGAGGAGTTTTATAGTTTTATGTCTTATATTTAAGTCTTTAATCCATTTTGCATTTATTCTTGTATATGCAATAAAAATGTGGTCATTTCCTTTTTATATTTTTGCATGTATCTGTTCAGTTCTCCCAATACCATTTATTGAATAGAGTGTCTCTACCCCATTGTATAGTCTTGCTTCCTTTGTCATAGATTAATTGACCATATAGGCGTGGGTTTGGTTCTGGAGTCTCTATTCTTTATCATTGACCTGTGTGTCTATTTTTATGTGAGTACTATGATGTTTTGATTACTACAGCCTTGTAGTATAGTTTGATATCAGGTAACATGATACCTCCAACTTTGTTCTTTCTCAAGATTGTTCTGGCTACTTGGGGTCTTTTGTGGTTCCATATAAATTTTAGGATTACTTGTTCTAGTTCTGTGAAAAATATCATTGGTATTTTGATAGAGATTGCATTGAATCTATGGATTGCTTTGGGTAGTATGGACATTTTAATGATGATAATTCTTCATATCTTTGTTCAAGAAATTGAAGAAGATAGAAATAAATGGAGGCACATACCATATTGATGGATATGAAGAATTATCTTATCTCCTTGGTTAAATTTATTTCTAGGTATTTTTTCAATGAAATTGTAAGTGGGATTGTTTTCTTTATTTCTCTTTCTGATAGTTTGTTATTGGTGTATAGAAATGCCACTGATTTCTGAATATTAATTTTGTATCCTGCTACTTTACTGAATTTATTTATCAGATCTAATATTTTTTTGGTGGAATCTTTAGGGTTCTCTCTATATAATAATATGTTATCTGTAAATAATGACAGTTTTACTTCTTCCTTTCCAATTTTGATGTCTTTTATTTTATTTTTTCTTGTCTGATTGCTATGGTTAGGGCTTCTAATACTATGTTGAATAAAAGTGGTGAATGTGGACATCCTTGTCTTGTTCATGATCCTAATGAAAATGCTTTTAGCTTTTTACCATAGAGTATGATGTAATCTGTGGGTTTGTCATATATGGCCTTTATTATGTTGAGGTATGTTCCCTCTATTCCCAGTTTGTCGAGAATTTTTATCACAAATGGATGTTGAATTTTGTCAAATGCATTTTCTGCATCCATTCATATAATCATATGATTTTAATTCTTCATTTTGTTTATGTAGTGTATCACATTAATTTATGTGCAGATATTGAACAAACCTTGCAACTCAGAAATAAATCGCACTTGCTAATAGTATATATGATCTTTATAATGTCTTGCTGAATTTGGTTTGCTAATATTTTATTGAGGATTTTTGCATATAGGGTTCTTCCAGGATATTGGCTATAGTTTTCTTTCTTTTCTTTTTATACTGTCTTTGGTTTAAAAATCAGTGTAATGCTGACCTTATAAAATGAGCTTGGAGCCTTCCTTCTTGAATTTTTTGGAATAGTTGAGAGGATATGTATTCATTTTTCTTTGCATGTTTGGTAAAATTCACCTGTGAAGCCATCTGATCCAGATCATAAGTTTTGGGGAGTTTTTTGATTATTGATTTGATTTTGTTAGTAGTTATCAGTTTGTTCAGAGTTTTTGTTTCTTTTGATTCAGTTTTGGAAGACTGTATGTTTCTATGAATTTATCCATTTCTTCCAGATTGTCCAATTTGTTGGCATATAATAGTTCATATTATTTTCCTATAATCGTTTGTATTTTTGAAGTGTCAGTTGTCACCTCTTTCATTTCTGATTTTATTTATTAGAGTCCTCACTCTATTTTTTTTCTTGATGAGTCTGGTTAAAGGTTTATCAATTTTCTTTATCTTTTTAAATAACCATATCTTGATTTCATTCATCTTTTGTACTTTTTTGACTCTGTTTATTTACTTTGTGATCTTTTTTGTTTCTTTCCTTTGACTACCATTGGGTTTTGTTTGTATTATTTTACTAGTTTCTTTAGGTGTAAAGTTAGATTGTTTATGTGAAGTTTTTTGTTTCTTAAAGTAGACCTGTATTGTTATGAATTTCCCTCTTAGGACTGCTTTTGCTATATCCCATAGATTTTGGGTCGCAGTGCTTTAATTTTCATTTGTTTCAAGATATCTTTTGATTTCTTCTTTGATCTCATTGTAAACCTATTCATTGTTTAGTAGCAAGTTGTTTAACCTCCATGTGTTTGTGGGTTTTTCAGTTTTTTTCTTGTAATTGATTTCTAGTTTTATACTATTGTGGTCTAAGAAGATGTTTAATATGATTTCATTCTTGAATTTATTGAGATTGTTTTGTGGCCTAACATGTCTATCCTGGAAAATATTCCATGTGCTTGTGCAAAGAATATATATTTTGCTGCTTTGGAGTGAAATGCTCTAAAAATATCAATTAAATTCATCTGGTCTAATGTGTCATTTAAGACTATTGCTTCCTTGTTGCATTTCTTTCTGAATGATCTATCTAATGATCAATGGGGTGGTCAATGGGGTGGTAAAGTCTCCTACAATTACTGTCAGTCTCTCCCTTTATGTTTATCAATATCTACTTTATGAATTCAGGTGAGCCTACATTGGGTGTATAAATGTTTACAAGGCTTGTATTCTCTTGCTGGATTGGTCTCTTTATCATAATGTACTCTTTCTTTGTCTGTTGCTGTAGCCTTTGTTTTAAAGTTTATTTTATCTAATATAAGTATTGATAACCTAGCCTTTTGTTTGTTTCCATTTGCATGAAATACCTTTTTCTATCCCGTTATTTCAGTCTGTGTCTCTCGATCTGAAGTGGTCTCTTGCAGATAAGCATATGTATGGATGTTGTTTTCTTATTTATTCAGCTACCCTATATCTTTTGATTGAAGCATTTCACTCATTTACATTTAAAGTGATTATTGAAAAGTATGTAGTCTTTGTCATTTTACTACTCATATTTATATTTTTCCCCATTCTTTTTCTTAAAGAAGTCCCTCTAACATTTCTTGTAATACTGGCTTTGTGATGGTAAATTCCTTTAGCTTTTCCTTGTCTCTTTATCTTTCCTTTGATTCTAAATGATAGCCTTACTTGGGAGGTTAGTCTTGATTATAGGTTCTTACTTTTCATCACTTTGAATATTTCATGCCATTCCCTTCTGGCCTGTAAAGTTTCTGTTGAGAAATCTGCTGACAGTATTATGGGAATGTTCTTGTAGGCAACTAATTGCTTTTCTCTTGCTGCTTTTAAGATTTTCTCTTTGTCTTTAACCTTTGGCATTTTAATTATAATGTGTTTTAGTGTGGGCCTGTTTGGGTTCATCTTGTTTGGGACTCTGCACTTTTGGATTTGTGTGTCTATCTCTTTTGCCTGATTGAGGAAGTTTGCAATCATTTTTTCAACTAGGTTTCCAATTTCTTTGTCTCTTCTCCTTCTGGTACCCCTATGATGTGAATGTTGGTATGCTTGATTTTGTCCCAGAAGTCCCTTAAACTATCCTCATTTTTTTTAATTCTCTCTCTCTCTCTCTTTCTGTTCTGATTAGATATTTTATATTACCTTGTCTTCCAAATCGCTTATTTGATCCTCTGTTTCATGCAATCTACCGTTGATTCCTTTTAGTGTATTCTTTATTTCAGTTGTATTCTTCATTTCTAACTGTTTTTTTTTTTTTTTGGTATAGTTTCTATAACCAGTGTTTTGAACTCTGTAACTAGTAGATTGCTTGCCTCCATTTTATTTAGTCCTTTTTCTGAAGTTTTCTCCTGTTCGTTCATTTAGGACATGTTTTTTTGTCCATCATTTTGGCTGCCTCTCTGTTTCTGTGTATAGGTAGATCTGCTAAGTCTCCCAGTCTTGGCAGGGTGGCTTTAGGTAGTAGGTGTCCTGTGAGGCCTAGCGTCAAAGTATTCCTGATCATCTTTGCCAGGTATTCCAGAAGTATCTCATATGTGTGTGTCTCCTCCTGTTGTATTTGAACCTTGATTACTGTTGGCACCTCAGTGGGTTGGGTTGACCCTCAGGCTGCCTGGCTGTGAGGATTAACCACCACCACAACAGGGACTAATGTCAGGGAGCAGATTCACTCCAGCAGGACTCTGGTGCTTGCCGAGACTACCCTTTGGGTGTGCTGCTTGTGGAGCTGATTGGGTGGTACCGGTGTGGTCTGAAGCTAGCCACTGGGTGCTTTGGTTATGAGGCCTTTTGGGAGGGGCTCTGGTGCAGGCTGAGGTCACCCGCTGCCTGTACCTGGTCCAGGACCACCTGGTAGGAGCTACAAAGCAATCCGCAGTTGGTAGCTTCCTCTGCTGGGTTCGGAGATGTGTAGGAGAGGCATGCTGCAACCCAAGGTCAGCTGCCACCTGAGATTGTACTGAGACCATTTAGCAAAAGGCACAAGGCACACCCAGGCTAGTTGCCACGTGCCTGGGGCCTGTAGACCTTGGAGAGTTTTTAAAAAAGAAAGTTTGCAACACAGGCCACATAACAGTTGTTCAAAGAGCTAAGGGTAGTGCGTGAGTTGTATGGAGTGGGGTCTCAGGGTGTCACCAGGGTGAGGTGAGCAGTGTTCATTAAGTTAATATAGATTCAGTTTTGGTACTTGCTTGTGCCTGCAGGCTGTTTTGGAGGATAGCTCAACACAGGAACAATGGAGTCCCTCACTATGATATCACACAATTCAGTTTATCCCCATATGTCTCTGGCGCCTTTTGAGCTGCTGTCTCTTTGCTTGACCTTAGGGTGAGTGTTTGTGAGTGAGCGAGTCTGTGCTTGGGCCCTTTAAGAAGACATCTGGCTTTCTAGCAGCCCTCTATCTCACCTGGACTGAATGGAATCTTCACAGATTTTCACATCTAGTTTTTGTGGGGATTCCTCTTCCCGGCACTGGAGCCCTGTCTGGGGAGACTAGTGTGGGGCCGGAACCTCTCACTTCTCATGGGGGAACTCTGCAGGCAAGATATCCCTCCTGATTTTCAATCTTCACACGTGAGTGTGGGACCAGCCCATTTTGAGTCTCCACTTCTGCTATCATTCTTGAGGTGGCTTCTTCTTTATATCTTTAGTTATAGGAGTTCTGTTCATCTAATCTTCAGGTGGTTCTCCAGGTTGATTATTCTATAATTTTGTTGTAATTTTGACATGGTCAAGGAAAGAGATGAGCACAGCACATATTTATTCTGACATTCGACCAGAAGCCTGTTACTGTTGCTTTTATTAGGCCCATTTTGTCTTTGGTGTCCTAAATTCTTTTATTTAAGTTCTCTAATTCTCTTTTCCATGGATACAAAATCTCATTTTAGCTTTTTGGAAAAAAATGTATTAAAAAAACAAAGCCCAATTATTTGCACTGAGTTTGCTGCCAGAACACAGGTGTCGTGAAAACCACTGCTAAATCTAAGCCAAAATGATAAAGGAAAATACTCACATCAGCATTATTGTCATTGAACTTGTAGATTCCAGCAAGTCTACCACACCTGGTCTACATATGTGGTGGACTTGATAAAAAAAAAAAAAATTGAAAAATTTTAGAAGGAGGTTGCTGAGATGGTAAAGGGCTCCTTCAAGTATGCATGGAAAATTCAAGATCAGCAATTATCAAAATGCTCATATTGTTTTTCATTATTAGTTTGTTAATATGAAAGATTACATTGATTGATTTACAAATATTAAACCAACCCTGAATTTTTGAAATAAACACTACTAGGTCATGATTTATATTGTTGAATTTGATTTGCTATAATTTTATTTAGATTATTTTATGTTTATGTTCATGAAGAATATTGGTATATAGTTTTCAACTTTGTAATATCTTTGTCTGGCTTTGGTATCAAAGTAATGCTGGCCTCAAGGAATGAATTGGGAAATATACCTTCCTTTGCAATTTTCTGGAAGAGTTTGTATAGAATTAGTATTATTTTCTCTTTAAATATATGGTACATTTCAACACCGAAGACTTCTGAGCCTAGAGTGGTCTTTGTGAGAAAGGTTTTAACTAAAAATTCGATGTCTTAAAATATTATAGACCTATTAAGATTATGTATATTTTCAATGAGTTTTAGTAGTGAGTGTTTTTTTAAGGAATTTGCTCATTTCATCTAAATTATAAGATTTATCCAATTTACTAATTTATCTATAAATTCACTTATTTCCCTTTTATTATCTACAGAATATTATGTAGGCTATTATCCTTCTCATTCCTGATATTAATTATTTGTGTTTGCTCTCTTTTCAGATCAGTCTATCTAGAGCAGAGGTTGGCAAATTATAGCCTATGGGCCAGCCATGAGTTTTGCAAGTAAATTTTTATTGGAACACATCATTTGTTGTTTATGTATTGTATATGGCTTTCTTACTATGATGTCAGAGATGACAGTAGGAAAGTATACAGCACATAAGTCTAAAATGTTTATTACATGGTCCTTTAAGAAAAAGTTTGCTTAAAATTTTTTTTTTTGATTGAGTATTTTTGTGATTCCATTCGTATCATTCACGGTTCAACCAGAGAAACAGGACCAGTAGGAAATACATACACATATGAATAGATTAATGGATAGGTAGATAGACAGAATTATTACAAAGAATTAGCTTAGGTAATTGTGAAGGCTGGCCAAGCAAGCCTGAAATCCATAGGTCAAGAAGTCAAAAAGACCATAAACAGCCTAGAACACCACAGGCATGGGTCAAAACAGTTGTCTACAGGCAGTTAAGAAGAAAAAATCCAGCAAAAAAAGAACAACTGTTGACTCACCTCCTGCTTGGAGTCTGGCTCAGGGACTGCCTAAGCCTTCTCTTAGAGGATTTTCACTGATTAAATCAGGCCCACAAGGATAATCTCATTTACTTAGAGTCAACTGATTACAGACATTAATAATATCTGCAAAATTCCTTTACTACAGTACCTAATTAGTGTTTGAATAACTGGGAGAAGGTATGTATATACCACAAAATGACTGATGTTCTTCCTTCTGTCCTTATAGTTTACTGTAGCCAAGTTGACACATCAAAAACTATCACAGGGCTTTATTTCCTTTGTTTGCTTATAAGCTATAGTTCTTTATTTTATATTTTAGTGTTTTAGGGTTTATAATATGCATTTTAAATTTATAATATTCTAGATTCACTTGATATTATACCCTTCATGTATAGTATAGGAACCTTACAATAGCATACTTCCATTTTTCCCCTACCAACTTTTGTGATAGTGTTGTTATACAGTTTATTTTTACATTTATTATTAACCTCACATTACATTGTTATTATATTTGTCTAAACAATGATCTTTTATAGCATTTTCCCCCAATTTTTTATTATGGTAAAAATACACATAACATAAAAATTACCATCTTAACTATTTTAAACTATTTTTTTGATTTTTCAATTATAGTTGGCATATAATATTCTGTTAGTTTTAGGTGCATAATATAGTGATTAGGCATTTATATAACTCACAATGTGATCATTCCAATAAATCCGGTACCCATCAGACATAATACATAGTGATTATAATATTACTGACTATAATTTTTATTTTATACTTTACATCCCCATGTAAAGCCTATTTTGTCTGGTATAAGTATTGCTACCCCAGCTTTGTTTGTTTGTTTGTTTGTTTGTTTCTATTTTCATGAAATATCTTATTCCATCTTTTTACTTTCAGCCTGTGTGTGTTCTTTGGTCTGAAGTGACTCTCTTGTAGACAGAATTTGTAAGGGACTTGTTTTCTTATCCATTCGGCCACCCTATCTTTTGATTGGAATATTTAAGACATTTAAATTTAAAGTAATTATGGATAGATATGTAGTTATCGCCACTGTATTATTCATATTTTTGACCTATTTTCTTTTTCTTAAAGAATTCCCTCTAACATTTTTGTAATAATAGTTTTTTGTTGATGAACTCCTTTAGGTTTTTATTGTCTGGGAAACTCTTTAATCTCACCTTCAGTGTTTTTTTTTTTTCTTTGCTGGGTAGAGTATTCTTGGTTGTAAATCTTTGCTTTTCATCATTTCGCATATTTCATGCCATTCGCTACTGTGCCTGCAAAGTTTCTGTTGAGAAATTAGCTGATAGTCTTAGTGGAACTCCCTTGTAGGTAACCAACAGTTTTTTCTTGCTGCTTTTAAGATTCTCTCTTTGTATTTAACCTTTGGTATTTTAGTTATGATTTACCTTGGTGTGGGTCTCTTTGAGTTCATCTTGTTTGGGGCTCTCTGCGCTTCCTGGACTGGTATGTCTATTTCCTTCACCAGATTATGCAAATTTTTTGTCATTATTTCTTCAATTAAGTTTTCAATTTCTTGCTCTCTCTTCTTCCAATGCTCCTATGATGCGAATATTGTTACATTTGATGCTGTCCCAGAGGCTTCTTAAACTATTCTTTAAAAAAATTTTTTTTCTTATTGTTGTTCTGACTGGGTGTTTTATGCTACCTTATCTTCTAAATAATTGATTCAATAGTTTTTATGTATTTTTTTATATTTACTATCATTTTGTTGAAGTTCTCACTGAGTTGATCTATTCTTCCCCTAAGTTCACTGAGCATCCTTATAACTAGTGTTTCGAACTCTGCATCTGGTAGATTGCTTGTCCCCATTTTGTTGAGTTTTTTTTCTAAAGCTTTGTTCTGTTCTTTCATGTGAGACAATGTTTTTTGGTCTCCCCGTTTTGGCTATCTCCCTGTGTTTATTTCTGTGTATTAGGTCAGGCTCCTAAGTCTCCTGGTCTTAGTAGAGTGGCCTTATGTAGGTGTCCTGTGAGACCCAGTGGCACAGTCTTCTCTGGTCACCTGAGCCAGGTATCTCCAGGTGTCTCCCTTTTATGGGTTTTATGTGTCCTCTTATGGTATGTAAGCCTTGATTCTGTTTGCATTTTAATGGAGGGATTGACCCTTGATCTGTATAGTTGTGAGGACTGGCCAGTAAAGGGCTTACCCTGTAGAGCAGGGTTCACTTTAGCAGGGCTATGGGGCCTGCATAGTCTACCCATTGGGTGTGTTGTCCTGGATGCAGCCCTGGATGGTGCTCCATCTTGATAGAAGCCAGTCACTGAGTGTGCCGGCCTCAGGGCCTCCTGGGAGGGAAACCACTGCAGGCCAAATTTATTCAGTGCACAGCAGCCTGTGCAGTGCCCGGGGCCAGCTGGAAAGAATCACCAAGCAATCCACAGATGGTCACCACCTGTACTGGACTTAGAGGTGCCTTGAGAGGCCAAGCCATGAAGTGAGGCTGGCCACCACTAGTGCCGGGCTCAGCAAGAGGTATGGAACATGCTGGGTCCAGATGCTGCTTGTTTGGGTTTTGCAAACCTTTGAGAGATTTTAAGAAAGTCCACGGCATAAGCCAAGATAGGCCATTTATATGGAAAAGCCACTCGAAGCAGCTTGGGTTGGACCACAAGTTGGCTGAGGCGAGGTCTCAGAGAATCACCAGGGTGGGGCAACCAGTGTTTGCCAGGTTGATGGAGACTCAGGTATAGTGCCTGCTTTCATCTTCATGCAGAGATTGGAGAGAGCTCGACAAAGGAACAATGGATTCTGGCAGCACTTCTTTTTGAGAAAAGCTGAGCCTCCAGCCCTTACCCTGAAGCCAGACAATTCAGTTTCTCTCCTTATATACCTGGCATTTTTTGAGCAGCTGCCCCAGTGCTGGAGCTCAAAGCAAGCAAGTTCATCAGCAAGTAAATTCATGCTTGGACTCTTAAGAGGAATGTCTGTAACTTCAGCAGCCCTCCATCTTATTCATCCACAATCTCTGCTGGTTTTTATAGCTGGAGGTTGTAGGGACTTCTCTTCCTTTGATTGAAACACTAGGCTGGGGAGCTCACTGTGGGGCTGGTATCCCTCACCCCTCCAGGGCCCTCTGCAACCATGACATTTCTCCCAATTTTCAACCATCACACATGGTTATGGGACCAGCCCATTTCACATATCTGCCTCTCCTACCAGTCTCAAGGTGGCCTCTTATGTATGTCTCCAATTATAGGACTTTTGTTTAGCCAGACCTCAGGCAACTCCCAATGATGGTAGTTCTGTAGTTTAGTTGTAATTTTGATGTGGTCATGAGAGGAGGCAAGCACAGCAACTATGCCAGGTTGACCAGAAATCTGTTCATCTTAACTGTTTTTAAGTGTACAGTTCAGTGGTATTAAATATGTTCATCATGCTGTGCAACCATCGCTACCATTCATATCTAGAATTCTTTTCATTTTGTAATACTGAAACTCCAAATCTGTAAATAACAACACACAATTCTCCTCTCCCCTCAACCTCTAAAAACAAACATTCTACTTTCTGTCCGTATGAATTTGACTACTCGAGTGCCTCATAAAAGTGGAATCATACAGTATTCGTCTTTTTGTGATTGGCTTATTTCACTTACCATAGTGTCCTCAAGGTTCATCTGTGTTGTAACATATGTCAGAATTTCCTTCCCTTTGAAGGCTAAATGGTGTTCCATCATATGTATATATCACATTTTGCTTACCTGTTCATCTGTTGATGCACACTTGGGTTTCTTCTACATTTTAGTTATTGTGAATAATGCTGCTATGTATATTGTATACTGTACACTCAAAATTTATCTCTTTGAAACTCTGTTTTCAATTCTGTGGGGTAGCTTTTTAGTGTTTTTAAGTGTACATCCATGCATAGTTTTTTTGTGTGTGTGTGTTTACTCTGAGTATTAAAATATGCATATATGACTTTTTACTGATGTCAACTGATATGAACATTTTACCAATTGAACGACATGTGGAAACTTTACTTCCATTTAGGTCCTTTTACCTTCCCTATTTTTAAATTTTGAATATCAGATGGTGTTATAATTTTTGTCTCAGTCATCAAAAATGATTTATAGAGGAGGAAAAAAATGATGTAATGATAGAGGCCCTATTCATCCCTCTGGCGACCAAATTAAGTTGTGACAGAAACAAGAAGCAAGCAGCAAGGAAAAATCGCCTGAAATCTTAATGAACAGGTCATAAAATTAGGGAGAGATCCAAGAAATTACCCTGAAATAGCAGAGGATGCGGTGCTGATCTCAAGTGGCTGAGTGAGACAGAGGCTGCAGCAGCGGCAGAAGCCTCTTAAAGGAGTTGTGTCTGCAAGTGGATTTTCACGATGATGGACCTGCTTGTTCAGCACCAGTACCAATTAGGCTGCACACAGGGGGCACCAAGGACTTACAGGGCGACACTGTTGGAGTGAGGGGCAAGGCGAGACTCGCTCTGTATAGAAGTGCCAGTGATATCCATTGTTTCCTGTTGAGTTCTCCCCGCCCCACCTTCCTCACCCAATGAGTGGACACAGTGTCGCCATAGACATGAAGTCATCAAACTGGATAACAGAGGTTGCTTCGCCCAGAGGATTCCCTGAAACTCCATTGTTCTCTGTTGAGCCCTCCCCCGTCCCAATGAGCAGACGCAGCGCCACTATAACCGAGATGTCATCAAATTGAATAACAGAGGTCACTCCTCCCAGAGGATGCCCTGAAACCCCACCTCCCCCAACTCACAGCCCCACCCAAGCCACATCCAGGTACCTCCTCAGCAAGTCAAGTACTTCTTGCTGAGCAGCGCCTAGACTCACACTGGAGGCAGCTGGCCTCAGTTTCTACTGTGGCCTTTTGAGGCAACTATAAGCACAGCATCTGTGGATTGCTTGCTGAATCTTAACAGGTGGCCCTGGAGGGGTGAGATAAATTTGGCCTGCAGCTAAACCCCTCTTAGGACTGTGCCATGGGACACCTACTTCACAAATTCATACTAATAAGATCAGGAGACTTGGGAGCTTTGCTTAGTACATAGAAACACTCATAAAGGTAGCCAAAATGGGAAGACAAAGCAGAAATCATATGAGAGAACAGAACAGAGATCCAGATATAATGGAGTCAAAAAATCTAACAAATGCAGAGTTCAAAACAATGGTTATAAAGATGCTCAATGAACTTTTGGGAAGTGTAGATAAATTCAATGAGAACTTCAACAATGAGGTAAAAAACATAAAAATGGAAGTGGAAATTATAAAACGGAATTAATCTGAATGAAGAACACATTATCTGAGATGAGAAGTATTTTAAATGGAATAAACAAAGGAAAAAACAAAGTGAATAAAGAAAATGATCAAATGCCCTATCTAGAGGACAGGAAAGCCAAGGAAACTCAATCAAAATGGCAAGAGATAAGATGCCAAGACTATAAAAATAATTTAAGGAGCATATGGGACACTATTAAGGATCAAAATATCTGTCTGATCAGCGTACTTGAAGAAAATCAAGATGTTGAACAATTGTTTGAAGAAATAATGATGGAAGGAAATGGACATAAAACCCCAGCAAGCTCAGAGAATCCCCAAAACCAAGGATCCAAAGGGGCCCACACCAAGACACATCATAATTAAAATGCCAAACGTTAAATACAAAAAAAGAATATTATAAACAGCAAGAGAAAAACAGATAGTTACCTATAAGGGAACACCCATAAGACTGGCAGATGATTGCTCAAAAGAAACTGCAGGACAGAAGGGCTTGGTAAAAAATATTTGACTTGATGAAGACCTAGGATCTACAATCAAGAATAATTTATCCAGCAAAGCTAACACTTTGAGTTGAAGGACAGAAAAAGAGCTTCTGAAACAAAAATAAGCTAAAGGAATTTATTACCACCAAGCCAATATTACAGTAAATGTTGGAAGGACTTCTTCAAGAAGAAAAAACATGTATCAAAAACAGTAATAAAGAATGGTAACAACTACATTCCTATCAATAAGTACCTGAAACGGAAAAGAATTAAGTCCTCCAACCAAAAGATAGAGTGGCTGAAAGGATAAGAAAACAAGACCCCTACATATGCTGCCTACAAGAGACTCACTTCAGATTAAAAAACATACAGAAACTAAAAGAAATAGATGGAAAAAAGATATTGTTTTGATGGACCTAGAAGGTATTTAAGTCAGACAGAGAAAAATGAACACTATATAACTTCACTTATATGTGTAATCTAAGGAATAAAAAGAACAAACTAATCAAAAACAGACTCACAAATATAGTGGACAATTTGGTGATGGACAGAGGAGAGGGGTGTTGGGAAGCTGGGAGAATGGAGTGAAGGGTTAAAGAAGTACAAATTAGTAGCTGATGGAAGGTTATGGGAATAGGGAGAACAGCATAGGGAATGCAGTTAGCATTAATACATTGGCTAGGTGGAGGGTCGAAGCGGAGGAAACAATTGGTGGGATCATTTTACAAACTATATAGATGTCTAACCAATGTACTATACACTTGAAACTAATTAAAATAAATAAATTATTTTAAAAAATGATTTACAAAACTCATGACAAGAATAATGTATTATAATCAACATAGTTAAAATGACCATATTACCTAAAGCATTATACAGATTTAATGCCATCCCCATCAAAATCTCATTGGCATTTTTTAAAGAAATAGAACAAAAAAACATCAGATTTGTATGGAAGCACAAAAGACCCTGAATTGCCAAAGCCATTCTGAGAAAAAAGAACAAGGCTGGAGGCATCACTCTGACTGACTTCAAAACATACTACAAAATGACAATAATCAAAATGGCATGGTATTGACAGAAAAACAGATACACGGATTAGTGGAACAGAATCGAGAGTCCAGAAGTAAACCCATACTTATATGGGCAAATAATTTTCGACAAAAGAACCAAAAACATACAGTGGAGAAAGAAAATCCTCTTTAATAAATGGTGGTGGGAAAACTAGAAAGCCACCTGCAAAAGAATAAAACTAGACTGTTGTCTATCACTACACACCAAAATTAACTCAAAATGGATTAAGGACCTGTATATAAGACCTGAAACAATAAAACAAAACTCAAAGACCTTGGTCTTAAAGAGTATTTTATGAATTTGACCTCAAAAACGAAGGAAGTAAAACTTAAAATAAATGAATGGGACTGCATCAAACTAAAAAGCTTCTGCTCAGCAAAAGAAATCGTCAACAAGGTAAAGCGACAACCATCTGAATGGGAAAATATATTTGCAAGCAACACCTCTTATAAGGGCCTAATATCCAAAATATACAAAGAACTCATACAACTCGATAATAACAATAACAAAAAACCAAACAATCTAATAAAAATATAGGCAGAGGACCTGAACAGACATTTTTTCCTAGAGGACATACAAATGGTCAACAAATATATGAAAAGATGCTCAACATCGCTAGCTATTAGGGAAATGCAAATCAAAACCACAATGAGATACCATCTCTAACCTGTTAGAATAGCTATAATCAATGG
>NW_011888825.1:6808222-6819636 GCF_000151845.1 Pteropus vampyrus | reverse complement strand
TCAATGGGACAAGTAATAACAAATATTGGAGAGGATGTGGAGGAAAAGGAACCCTCATACCATGTTGATGGAACTGAAAATTGGTACAGCCACTACGGAAAACAAACAGTATGGAGGTTCCTCAAAAACTAAGAATTGATCTACCATATGATCCAGCAATCTCTCTACCTGGTATTTTCAAGTCCAAATACTTGAAAACTCATATCTGAAAAGATATTTGCACACCGATGTTCACAGCAACATTATTCACAGTAGCCAGGACCTGGAAGCAACCAAAGTGTCCTATGATAGATGATTGGCTAAAGAAGCTGTGGTACATATATACAATGGAATATTACTTAGCCATAAGAAGAGATGAAATACTGCCATTTGTGACAACGTGGATGGACCTCGATATAATCACGCTAAGTGAACTAAGCCAGACAGAAAAAGCTGAAAATCACATAATATCACTTATATGTGTGATATAAACCTAAAAGCAACAAAGGAAAAGGACAAGCATACAGAAACTCATAAACATGGTCTATAGACTAGTGGTTACCAGAGGGTAGTGGGTAGGGGAGAGATAGATGGGGTAAAGGGGGTCAAATATGTGGTGACAGAAAGAAATTTAACTATGGGAGGTGAGCACACAGTGTAAATATATATATGCCTTACAGTTAGTTTACAGCTGAAACTTACTGGATTTCGTTAACAAATGTCACTATAAAAAATAAGTAATTAAAAAGAAAAAAAAAGAATAGTGTATTATATATACACCAGTGTTTCTCATTTTCATTGTTGTTTTTTTCTTCCTGGTTCTTCAAGATTCCTTCTTTCCTTACATCTTTCTGTTTGCAGAATTCCTTTTAGCGAATTCTTTAAGGCTTGGTTTGCTAGCAACTTATATTTCTATGTTGTCTGAGAATGTCCTTATTTCCCATTCATTGCTAATGGGTAGTTTTACCAGATATGAAATTTGTGATTGATAGTTCTTTTCTTTCTGTACTGAAAAAAAGTTACTTTTTTCTGCCCTTCATGGTTTCAGATAAGAAGTCAGTTGACATTCAAATTGACATTCTCCTATAGGTAATGCATCATTTCTCTCTGACTGCTTTCAAATTTTTTCTTTTTGTCTTGTTTTCAGAAGTTTAATTACAATGTATCTTGGCATGAATTTCTTTAGGTTTTTCCTATTTGTGGTTCGCTTAGTTTCTTGAATCTGAGGGCTCATTTCTTTTGTCAAATCTAGGAAGTTTTCACTCATTTCTTTAAATAATTTTCAGTGTCCTCTCTTTTTCCTCTCCTTTTAGACTGCAATGATACAAATGTTGTATCTTTTGTTATTGTTCTACAGGTCTTAGAGGCTCTGTTTATTATGCTTTTCTTATCTATTTTTTCTATGTTGTTCAGATTGTATTAACTTTATTAATCTGTCTTCAAGTTAAATAATTTTACTCTCTATTGTCTCCACTATATTATTAAACCCATTGTCAAGTTTTTGATTTCTAATATTATTTGTTTTGGCTTTATGATTTTCATGTTTTTTTTTTTTAACATTTATATATTTCTTTGATAAGAATTTCTTTTTTCTTTTTTTATTTGCTCTAAGAGAATCTGTACTTGCTTGCTGAAACATTTTTATGATGGCTGCTTTAAAATCTCAGTTAGATAATTCCAGCATCTGACTGATCTTCATATTGTTGTGATTGTCTTTTCTCATTCAAATTGTGATTTTCCTGGCTCTTGGTATGATAGGAATTTTTGTATTGTTATCTCGAGTATGTTGTCTATTGAATTAGGAGACTGTCTAAATTTTTAAATTTTATCAGAAAGTCACACTGTTTAGGGTCAACACACAGATCCTGGCCTACTTTTGTGGGTTGTGGTTCCAACAACAATTTAATTTTTACAGGATTTGTGGTGCTGTTTTGGTCTGATCTGTTTATCAGATGCTGCTATGGCTCCCACTGATCCCTGCTGGTGCTTCCTGTATGAGTGGAAGGAGCTTCTCCAGACCTGGCCTCTTGGTGCTTGTGACCCACAAGGACACAGAGCATTTCATGAGCCAGGTTCTAATTATGGTGGAATCCCTTTTGCTGCTTCCCCTGGCCATGCCATGTCTCTTGGTGAGGGAGTGGTCTCAGGTCTGGCATGGAAGGAGAATGCTCCCTGAGCTGGGCAATTTGTTGTGCAGGTTCCCCTTTGCTGGTGTCTCCAGTTGTATAATGTCTCTTGATGAGGAAGTAGAGTCTCAGGCCCAGCAGGGAAGGATGGTAGTCACCCTGGCTGCTTGTTATTGAAGACTCGGGGGCTTCCAATTCGTTCTCCTGCTAGTTCTGCTGGGCTTCCTGGTATTGTCTTTAGGATTCTTTTTTGATCTGGGGAAAAATGAACCAACCTGGGATCTAGGTTGGGGATTGTGAAATGCTGGATTTTCTTATTCTGTTGTGTGAGGGCTTTGGGGAAAAGGGGTCACATGACACCTCGAACTATGTTGTTCCTCCAGTCCTGGAATTCCAAACCAGTCTGCTTTTCTCTTTCCACCTGTCAGAATTCTCCTTTAGTTGTCTCTTGTGTTATTTCCAGGGTTTACAGTTGTATTTAGTGGAAAGGAACAGGAAGAGACAAGTCTATGCTGTTTTGTCCAGAATGAAAGCCATCAATTATCTTCTAAAGAGATTTAATAATAGGAAAATATCTTAATTATTTATATTTTACTTACATAGTCACTATTTCTGGTGCTCTTCATCTTTTTCTAGACCTGTTTTCCATTCGGAATCACTTTTTCTGACTAAGAACTTTTGTTAACATTTCCTATAGTACTGGTCAGCTAGAGATGAATTCTTTCAGTTTTCTATGTGTTCAAAAGTTTTCATTTCACTTTGTTTCTGAAAGATGATTATCCTGTGTATGTAATTCTAAGTTAATAGTTTCTTTCTTTTGGTACTTTAAAGACATCACTTCGTTATCTTCGCACTTGTGTCTGACAAGAATTCTGATGTCAGACTTATCTTTGTCCTTCTGTAGGACACATGTCTATATGCATCTACTCCCAGCTACTTTTTAAGATTTCTCTTTATCACTGGTTTTGAGCAATTTGATTATAATATGAGTTGTAGTTTTATTTATTTTATCTTGTTCTTGAGTTTATTGAGATTCTTGGATTTGTGGCTTTATAGTTATCATTCAAGTTGAAAAATTTTCGGTCTTGTTTATTCATTAGCAAGAAGTAATATCATCTATTAATGTCTGCCATCTATTAAAAATCCAGAATTGGAGAATTCCTTAGAAATTAAATAGTACTACATTTGTCACTTTTTCCATAAATACAAATGTTTATAAAGGAATGTGCACATGTTTATGCTTATTTTTTAGTAGATCAGCCAAAATTATTAGGTATTTCTCAGGCTTAATGTGAAATTTCCTCTTCTAAGCATGATTAAGAAGATAATCTGGTGTCCTGGAGTGAAGTGAAGAGATTTTTAATAAAGGATAAAAATGTTGTTCCTTGTTCATACTTCATTGATTGCTGTATAAATTGCTACAAGCTCTGTGGAGGTCAGTTTGACAACATTTATTAAAATAAAAAATGCTATACTCTTGATACAGTAATTCCAAGTTATGTAGAATTACTTGATATATGCTAAAAATAGTAACACATATGAGAAATGATGTGAAATAAGATATGGCAGCAGGGGTTGTAAAAGTAAAGAAGTGACAATAATATATATGTCCATCAATATAGAGGACTTGTTAAATAAGTTGTGTTACATACTACAGAGTGAGGAGAGATGCTTACTTTTTACCTTAGCCCTTTTTTACCCTTTGAATATTGTACCATGCCTGAATTGCTTATTCAAAGAAACAAATAATCTCCAAACACACAGAAAAACTATGTGACATCAATGATTCACAAAACAGATAATAGAAAATCAATTCTTTTTCTCAAATTCTGCCCTCAGGGGGAAAAAAGGACACCAGTTTTTCACAATCTGTAAGCTGAAGATGGTGAATCCCACTCTTGTCATAGTTGAGAGTACTGTGTTTAAAATTAGAAGTCCGGATGATGAACTTGATTAACTCAGTAGACATGGCTTCAATCCAGGCCATGATAGGTAGATATCACTGGGAATGTAAAATCATTCTTTCCAAGATTGAATTTTCTCCTCTGTGGACACTGAATGAGATAGTGTATGTGTAAATGCTTAGCACAGAATCTGGCATGTATCTTGTTTTTTATCCACCCAGGAAAAATTGCTGAATTGAAAGTACAGGAGGATCCATAGTTTTCTGTCTGTCAGATCTTTTCTCATTTGTGTAATAGAGCAAATAATTTTATGTTCCAGAAAGTCTCTACAAGGTATTCTCATGAGAAAATCAATTGGAATGGGAAAAGAACTATACTCTCCAGGAAGTGCTGAACAAATGAGGATTGAGGATGTGGAGCTTCAGGTTCTTTTGAACATTGTAGACATTAACACAGCTGGCAGGTGGGAGCAGAAGTACTTTCTGGGGGACAGGAATGACTCCTAGTTGGGAGGCAGTGTGAGGTGTTTGGATGAAGGAAGAAAGAGTTTGAGACACCCTGCAAATTCAGGGTGTCTGTGAGATTTAAGGGGACAAACTGAGAGAACCAGAAAAGGAGAAATTATAATAAAGCAGTGGTTGACTATGATAGAATAGAAGAAGAGAAGAGTTATAAGCAGTCTTACACCAATTGTACATTTAATCTCTCTTATACTTCTTCAAATACATATTTGGATAACTTTTTAATTACTTTTGGTCGCTAGACATTTTCTTGAACCTGGATCATAGAGAATGCCAGAATTTATTCAGGTCGTGACTGTCAAATGAGAATATTGGGCCCTTAGGGTTCTCACTAACGTGTTATTGGCTTTTGAAATTTTGAAGAGGTTTTAGAGGTTTTAGTGGATTTTTAGAACTTTGATGCTGTTATGCTTTTCGTAATATTCTACTTTATTTCTTTCTTCTAGAGAAGAAGGAGCTGAATAAAATATAAGTCCTTCTTTCACAGTCCTTTGGAAAATGGCATTCATTCTTTCTCTCTTACAAACACCTCTTAGGACGAAGTCTCTACTGTGCATACAAGACTCTAGATGGTCTGGGCCCTACATATCTCTTAAAACTCACTTCCTTACCACCATTCCTTTTAGTCCTTCTGTTCCATGCACCTTACTATTCCACGAAGTTACCAAACACACTTCTACCTCAGGGCCACTCCACTTGCTGTTCCTCGTACGTATTTCATGGCACGCTTCAGCATTCTCTTCAGCTTTGCACTAAGTGTCACCTAAGAGGGACGTTCCATGATAGTCTATTTAAAATAGTTTCTCCATCTGCTTTATTCTTCATAGACAACATTTACTACTGACATTTTATTGAGGCCTCTGTATTTATATGTACTTACTTTTTTCTACTTCAGAACAAAGCTCTACAAAGGCATTGCCTTGTTTTGTTTATGGCTGCATTCCAAGGGCATAAAATGATGCTAATAAATTTTTGTTGAGCAAATGAATGATGAACAAATGATGGATCTTGTTTCTCAATCACGTTGGCAGCATCCAGTACTGGGGTACAGAGCTCAGAGTAAGATGACTATATAAAAAATAAAATAAAAGAAATTTAAGTATCTAGGCTCTTGGAGAGATTACAAACTAATGGGGTTAGAGGAGACAGATGTATACCCACAATCTCTGTGACACACTTACAATTTGACCGAAGTTCAAAATAATATGTTCGCATCCCAAAGTGAGAAATAATAGTATCATCTACCATTTATTTAGTGCTTTTCTGTATACACCGGAGTGTTGCCACACATTACTTCTTTGATGATGCATGTGAAATTGATATGAAAATCTGAACTTACAAAACAGACCAATTAAAGGGCAACTATTTGCATTACAAAAGAATTCTTTGTGGTACAAAAGGATTAGCTCAGGGTTCCTTTAAATAGCATGGCCCCTAGTCTATTAAAGTGTTTATTTATAGATCATTAACTGCTTGACCAAGATGCCTCAGGGCAGAGCAACTTAAAAGATAACTGGTCAAGAGGCCCTACCAGTGGAAGATCATTAAATCTGAAGACAAAGTGTCTTTGAAATGATGCACAAAGTCAATGGGGAAGGGGGATTCATTTGCCCAAATTTGTTTTATCTTAGTAGGGAACACATCTATTGGGTGAACTGCATACCTATGTGTTCCCATTATGCCGAACCAAGTCAAATGCGTTCTCCACTCTGTGTGGCTATTGTCTGATATGTCTAGGGTCATAGCTATGTTTGGCCTTCTTTTGGTTGTGCTTTAATTAAGAGGTAAAATTATTAAAGCGGCAGATGTTTCTAGCCCGAGGACCTAGGCCCAGTTATATCAAGCAGATGGTCCCAAGAAAGATAGGATCCTTTAATGAAGAAGCATTTGCAATTCATGAGCATTCATGATGTCCATTTCTCTCACTCCCCAATGTTCTGCTTGTCAGGGGTCCCATTGTGTGGCCAGGGAGCATGATGAATTAGGCAAACCCCTTCTGGTTTGGGATATAGTCTTGTGCTGATGAAAATTAAAAGTATTGTCTCCCAGAAGATCAAGAGATCCAGCTCTCCAAAGTGGAGATTTCTCTTGTCCTCTCTCTTATCTGCCTGATGATCTGCCTGAGAGTCATTATCTATGTCACAGGACAAACCCAAGATATGACTTGGCCTCAGGGACTGAGAGTTGTGGAAGAACTTACTTTCTTCTCCATTTGATTTCTAAAACTCTCATCTTAGAATTGACCCTGGTTAGATCTGGGGTTCACTTTGGTGCTTTCCAAGGAGGACTGGCAGGCAGAGGCTCAGGAAAGACCCAGGCAAAATGTTCTGGCTAGATACCAGAAAACTTGAATTCTGCTTTTGATGCCCAGTATGACTGAGGGCAAATCACACACACACACACACACACACACACAATCTCTGAATCACAGTTTCTTCATTTTTATCTATGCAATAAATAGTTATTGAGGGTCTACTCTTGGCAAGTCAGCTGAGAAAGGGAGGTAATCAAATTTGCCTCCTATCTCATAACAGAACAGTGAGGATCAAATGAGATAAATGAAAGGATATTATTTTAAAGTAATATAATATGTTAATTTAAGAGTCAATAAGTCAATAGTGATATAAGGCTAAGGTGTTCTGCCATAGACTATGCGCAGAAAACAGAAGCACCTCTTGGTCATAGACACATTATGTAACAAAGCTGGAAAGCAATAAAAATTATGGGCTTTACATTAATTTATTGAATTTAATGTTTTATTCCATTTAAAAGCCTAAATCTGTAAATAAATGATAGCCAGTGTTATATATAAAAGAAGGATGAGGTGCTCTAAGTCCAAGTTCCTATCGTTTTTTCTATGAGAAAATCAGGTAGAGAGCACAAAAAGAAAGTGTATGCAGGGTTACCCTTGAGTCATGCTGATCTAGTAAGTACATCATCTTTTCTTTTTCTCTGCCTTTCTAGCACTTATGCCTACCTCCTGAATCCCTCTGCCTCCTCCCTCTTCTGAGTTCTCAGTATCCTGGCACTTTCAGGGGATTCTTTGTGCAATGATGGTGATTAAAGATTTTCTCTGGCAATGCCCCGGTAGGGGATGCATCACTCTTGTAGGAAAAGAAAAATAATTTTCTGTCTATTCATCTCAGTTCTTAGTTGAGACTCCTGTAACAAAAGACAGATTAACAAGAGAAAAACAAACTGAAGTTTATTAACGTGGATACCTTATGTATACATGAGGGAGACCCAGGGAGAAATGATTAACTCCCTAAGGTGGCTTAAAATTTAGACTTAAACATCATTTTAATAGGGAAAAAGGAGAGGAATGTAGGCTTCTTAGGGGAGAGTAAATGACTTTTAGGAGATATGAATGGGCCCTTAGAGAATAGATGAGAGGTTTGATAGTTTGTGACAAAGTATGTCTGGTTATGGGGTTGACTTCTAGTCTCCGCAATTCTGACCAGTCGATCCTTCCTGGCTGATGAAACTCTGGGGAGGGGATTTATGACAATTGAGTTCTTTTTGAAAAACTCTTTTTGTGTTTAGGCAGATAAGCTTCTCCTTGAATTTTTTGTTTGTTTTTCAAGTGCCTCCAGCTCAAAATAATCTGTATGCCAAAGTGACATATTTTGGGGTGGCAAATCTACTACCCTCACTCTCCATTGTATTCAAACACTCCTGTGACTAGCCTCAGTTGACTGCAAGATGAGAAACCTGTCAGATGAATTCATTCACTCTAAGGAATAAATAAATGGCATGGTCTGGCTTAAGTAGAGGGAGATTTATTACCTTGTTTCCTTAATTTTTACATACCTCTAATGTATGATGTGCCATTGCTTTAATAAAAACTTCTCAAGAAAAAGAAATATGTTCATTAAATGTGATATCAATTGTAGACATATCCCAATTTTAAACATTTTAAAATGCAAAAGAAAAAAAAATGTGTGTTAAAAGTAAGGAGAAAAACACTATAAAATCAGAGATTTTCATGAAACTTAAGGTGCCAATGTAGTATTCCACAGGCCATTGGTTTATCTGATTTGATTATATCCTCATTCCTGTGAGGTAAATTAAGTAGTGGAGGAAGGAGAGAAGGAGAGCATGTGATGGTGGCAAAAAAGCTTTAAAATTCAGTTTAGAAACTCTGTGGGTCTTTTTCTGTAAAACAGTGAAAATAATATCAACCTTTAGAGTCACTGTGAGAATTAAGTGTAATAGTAAAGGATGGTTGCAAAAATTTTACGAGGCCTCTGATATAAAGGGCTTAGCATGGGTCCTGATGTATAATATGTGCTCATTAATTTCATTCAGCCTTCCACTTCTCATTATCTTATTTATTCATAGTGAGTGAATGACAGCTAGAGTAGGAAGTATGGAGTAGGAGATATAATTCACAGAAATCAGATGGAATATAAAAAGATTATTTTATTAAAATGTTTAGTAATGATAAGACAAATCAGAAGTAGAAAGGTCAGCTTATATAGTGGTCAGACTGCTTTGAATTTAAATGTCAGAAGTCTAGCCGAAAGGTAGCTTAAAAAAGATAGAGAATCTATTAGTATTTGTAATTGGAAAGTCCAAGAGAATAGATCGGGCATCAGGCACTGTGAGATAATGAAACGTATATATTGCTCTCTGCCCCGGTTTCTGGCACAGAGTTCCTAAAACTCTTGTAAGTTCTTGGATGATAGGAAGGTCTTTTGTTCCAATGAGGAAACTATGGGCGGGTTCCTTGGATGGCTTCTGGATGGGGGCTGATCACCAGAAAGAACAAGCCATGATTAAAACTTGGAATTTGTAGCCCCACCCTCCATTCTCCAAAGAGAGGAGAGGGATGAGAAATAAAGTTAATAATTGATTATGCCTATGTGAGGAAGCCTCCATAAAATTTCCAAGAGTATAGGGTATGGAGAACTTCCAGGTGAGTGAACACATCTTCATATTAGAACAGTGACACACCACAGCTCCATGGGGACAGAAGTGCTAGGGACCCTCCCAGACCTCACACTTTGTACCTCTTCATCAATCTATTCATCTGTATTCTTTATCATATCTTTAAATAAACTGGTAGACATAGCAAGTGTTTCCCTGAGTTTGTGAGCTGCTCTAGAAAATTAATCGAGCCTGAGGAGGGGGTCATGGTAGCCAAGTCAGACTTAAGTTTTGGGTAATATGAGGACCTACTACTTGCAAATGGCATCTGAAGTGGGGGACTGAAACTTTAACCTGTGGTATCTGACGTTATCTCCATGTAGATAGTGTCAGAATTGAATTAAATTCTAGGACACCCGGCTGGTGTCACAGAGAATTGATTTTGGGGGGAAACGCCCACACATGTGGTGTCAGAAGTGTTGTGATTATAGTGGTAGTGTGAGAGTAAAGGAGACACACAGGAGGAAAGACTGAAGTTTTTTCAACACAGGGATATATGGTAACAGCGCTTTAACAACAGCATCAGGATTCTCTCTCTCTCTCTCTTTATCTCCTGGAAATTCTTGCCTTCTGATTGGAAACTTTCTCAGATAGATTTCCTCCACGTGGCTGCAAATGGCCTCTAGCAGTTACCAGCCCATATGGTCCTTAGAGTCCCTGATCCTAGAGAAAAAGGAACATCCTTTTTAATATCTCCTACAAAGTCAGGTTCTGGGGAGGAATTGATTGGCCAAGCCTGGACCAGTGTGGGTGGAAATTGAAAAAATAATTGGCCAGGCCTGCATCATGTGTTCACTCCTATAGTAGTGGGAATAGAGTTAACTGAACTAAACTAAATGGAAAAAGAATGAAGGAGTGGTTTCTTGAGGAAAGGGTCAGACAAAATCATATGTGCACTATAAATTATAATTGAGTAAAGATGGCAACTTGATCACACATATTTAATTCTATATGTGCATCCTTAAGCCTCATTTTTTTGATTATCAAATTTACTTAAAAATAAGGAAAAAATTGTAATTGTATCCACATAGCCTGAAACCACGTACTAGAAACCTCAAAGTACGTTTGCTCAATATCCAATTGTTCTTAGAGAATTTTCCATTAATATATGTTTTACATGTAAAAAAGAACAGCTTATTTAAGAAATAAGTGCAAACATCATTTAATACCTTCTAATTTAGATCAGAGAGGCTGGTGGCGAGGACGAACATTGGGCCTGTGGTCATTTGAAATGCAAATATTACCTATACCTCCAGAAAAACATCTAGTGTTGAAGATCATACAGTGGAAAATGATCTCACTTCCGGCATGTACTTGGTGCAGATGTTACTGCCCAGCATAAGGCAGGGATGCTATTACTGATGGGTCCTAACAAAAGGAGATGTGTTATTGAGGGTTTGGGATTGTTGGCCAGATAGCTTCCAACTAACCACAACAAATTGAAAGAGGAATTCTATGGCTAAGGGATAAAACTCCTTTAGTTTTTCATGCTGCTGGGTCTCTGATCTGACAAAGTGAAAACAGAATAAATTTAAACAGTTGCTTTCTATCAGAAAAGCTAAATATTAAAAAAGAAATTCCTGGAAAAATCCATCTCTATTCCAAATACTAGATCAACACCCTTTGAAAGATCAGGGGAAAAGACCACATAAATCAGAATCATTTGAAAAGATAAAGCTGTTCAAGAAAAGAAGCAATATAGTATAAATCAATGCTCTCTTTTGAGACAAAATCACTCTATAAAATGAAGAGAACTTTAGGAAAAAACATCTCTGAATTGGTATTTCAATAAGATTCATGATGACATCACATCTATAAAATGTGAGTTATGAAAACAATGTGGGATTGAATGAGGATGAAATCATTGTCAAATTTTAAAAATGAGGGCAATAAACACTTTGATTTGTGCTGAAAATCATCAGAATTAGAAGACATAAATTTGAAGATATGAAAAT
>NW_011888825.1:6807868-6808172 GCF_000151845.1 Pteropus vampyrus | reverse complement strand
TTTTATTCTTGAGAATTCTCTGTTAATTCATAATATTCTAAATTAAGTGAAATAACATTGGGGACTTTGTTTCATTAAAAAAAGTCTATGTGAAATTGGATTTCACATTTTTAATGGATTCAAATAAAATAAAAAATAAAAACACATCATAATGTAAAATATAGATTTAAATGAAAAGATTTGTGTTATGAAAACAATTACATATGATGTGGTACCATCAAATAACATTTTGAATTGTAGTTTTATTGTATTAGTATTTTTCAAATATCTTCTCTCTATCCCTTCCACCTTTTGATATGTCAAT
>NW_011888825.1:6789315-6800358 GCF_000151845.1 Pteropus vampyrus | reverse complement strand
ATGAGAAAATAGATTAGTGCTACAGGGTTCTGGTCTAGGAGAGTTTACATATATTTTCCTCAAATTAAGCAATCATCAATTTCAGAAAGTTTAGTGCAATACAGATTTTACATGTAGGCTTCTTGATCAGACAAGTGGGCCTAGCTGATGCTGGAAAATTAGGACATCAATTTTAGGCCAGGGAGGCAGAAAAGATTGAAGGAGCCCATGGATGACTCTGAGGAAACTTTCAATCACTGTAGAGCCAGAGGTCCTTCGACTCTAATTCATGAGTATTAACCATCCCTGAGGGCCCAACTGAATTCTGGGATTCAAGCTTGAGTTTCAGATATCTTACTGACCAAGTCAGAACTGTGCATCATATTTCCTCAGGACAGTAGATCATTGCATTAAATATTTTCCCATGGCTCACCCATATCAAAATTCTCACCAAGGCAATAAACTCCTTTGGCTCTGAGTCACATCAGACTATAGGTGTGCAGCCACTGATTAGGGAGCACTGATTAGCCCTATTCCTGCAGCCCTTACCATCTGAATCATTCCTGCTGTCACCTGCTTTCTTTCCAACCTGTAGGTAAAAAGGTTCAAGAAGAGGTTGAATTTTTATTCTTGAGAATTCTCTGTTAATTCATAATATTCTAAATTAAGTGAAATAACATTGGGGACTTTGTTTCATTAAAAAAAGTCTATGTGAAATTGGATTTCACATTTTTAATGGATTCAAATAAAATAAAAAATAAAAACACATCATAATGTAAAATATAGATTTCAAATGAAAAGATTTGTGTTATGAAAACAATTACATATGATATGGTACCATCAAATAACATTTTGAATTGTAGTTTTATTGTATTAGTATTTTTCAAATATCTTCTCTCTATCCCTTCCACCTTTTGATATGTCAATGTAAGATTGACGATTATACCTTTTTTGGAGGAAGGATTGTCATATATTCTGAAATTGTATGCTTTTTACTTGTTGGTTTTTCTTTTTAAATAAAAGAAAAGGTAGAAGGTCAACTTAAAAAAAGTTCTATTTGGCAAAATAAGGCAACTTTAATGACAATTATTGCCAATGGATTTAGTAGACATATCTGGCAGCCTTTTAAGGGTTATAGATCAAGATGCTCTCTCTTGGGTTCTGGGTAACAAATAATCTAGACTGAAAGAGAATATTTTCCTTTTGGAAGTTACTGCTCACGTTTCTTTCCTATTTTAGACTCCCATGTATGTCTATATCCTTTTATATGTATTTACATAATTATTTCAAATATACTTTTTAGTTGTAGAATTTCTATTTGGCTCTTACTATTGTTGATACACTTCTACTGATAGTTCCTATCTCTTCATTCATTGTGAGTATATTTTCATATACTTCCTATGGCATAGTCATAATGATGATTTAAAATTCTAACTCAAACATCTGGGTCATCTTAGAGTAATATCTATTGATTGTTTTGTCTCTTGAGAATGGGTCATATTTTCTTTTTTTCATATTTTAAAAAATTTTGAAATGTATTCTAGACATTATAAATATTATATTGTAAATACTCTGGATTTTTTTTTTTATGTTCCTCTGAAGGGGATTGATTTTCATTTGTTTGTTTTAGCTGACAACTCATTTGGTAGAACTAAAACTGCAAATTGTGTCTCCTGGAGAGCAGCTCAAACTTCAGTTAGTTTTTTTTATCCTTAGTAGGTGCTTGGAGTCTGTCCCATATATGCGTGGTCTGGGAATTAGATGGAAACTTGATTCAAGTATATACACAGATTCTGGAGCTCCCTCCCCTGGCTCTGTCCTTTCTAAGATTGTTTCCTCACTTTCTGGTGATTCTGATTTCCTGAAACTTTTCCAGTTCTTTGGGCCAAAATAAAGGCACATTTTTGAATTAAAATTTTGGCTTTAATGGTGAAGGTTGTGGCCTGTTTTCAGACTAAAAGTTGCAAAAATGGGAAATATCCAGTGTTGTTCCCACCTGTCAAATGCCAAATCTCTTCCAGAATATATCTGCTTTTGGTCTCTCTCTAGTATCTTTAAAAATTTGTCCAGAGTTTATAACTGTAATTTGTAAGAGGATTGGTCCAATAGGAATTTACTCAGCCATATCAAAAGTAGAAATCATTTCTACAATTACATAATGTGCAGAATCAGTGTTCTTAGTTTCAAACAACCAAGTCTATTTTAGTAAATTCAAACAGGATATAGACATATTGAACAATATCCATGTGTTAGTTTGCCCGAGTTATCATAATAAAATACTGAGTGAATTAAACAACAGAAGTTTATTTTGTCACAACTCAGTGGGAGATTGAACAAAGATAAGGACTTTTAGAATAGAGAAGTGTTACAAATGAAATGAGACCAATAAATACAGTGATTATGTAAACAATTCTTATTGATATTATTATAAAACTGTAAAAGTGTCAAAATAATTCTTTAATAAAAATTACATAATAAAAAATCAAATTTACTAGAAAAATTATTATCTAAAATATTAGTTTTGAATCAACACAAACTGAGATATGTGGATCTGGATAGAAGAGAAGAAGTAAAAGCAAATTATATATCTCATTTTACTCAAGAATTAGTCATTTTCAATGTTAGAAAATAGAAAAAAGTTTTTTTAAAAATTTGAATTACAATAAATAATATATAGAAAATTATTTTTATTCAGAAATTATCACCAATAGAATAATAAAAGTTTGTGTAACATCCAAATAATTTGTAAATAAAGAAACAACATTATATAAATAAGAGCCAAGAAAAGGAAAAAAACTGCAAAGGAAACAATGACACATAAAAATTAAAATAAGAGATGACCTACTATAAATACAATAAAGCAGAGGAAGAATATTAGTATCAGATGAAGCTGACTCAAGTCAAAAGGCAATAATGGAACAAGGAGTGTTTTTTTTTTATTATTGATAAAAGACTCACTGCACAATAAAGATATGTCATTACAAAAGTGTACGTGGCAAATAATATCACAGTGAAATATATAAGGCAAGAACAGTTAAAAGCAAAATGAGAAATTTACAAGCATAGGGTACGACTTAAAATACCACAGACAGGAGATTTTTGGAAACATGGCAGAGTGACAGACATCCCCAGATTTCTCCCCTTGAAACAACAATAAGCTGAACATCTAAAACTCAACAAAAAACACTCAAACTGCACACCAGCCTGTCTGAGCATGGGATCTGCGCATAAGAGATACCACAGATCAGAACCCCGGCTGTCTGGCAGTGGACTGGGAGAAATAAAGAGGCTGCCTCTCAGCTGCTGGAGCTCTCTGTAGGAGGGGGATGGGAGAAGGTACTGCGAGTTCCCTGAACAGCCCTCCCTGGGAGAGTTGTGAGCTCCCGTGGCTGGCTGGCTGCAGGGCCCAGTCACAAGGACAGAAAGCAGAGAAGCAGCCGGCAGAGAAACAACAGTTGAGTTTTACCAATCGCGGTTGCAAAATCAAGGCTGAGTGCAGCAGCCCCAACCCATAACCCAGAAGGCCGTTTCCCCCATACCTCCTAGACGGAACATCGTGGAGCCCCAGGGGAATCTGTTGCTAACAATGACAGGGACTAAAACTGAGGGTAACGAGCATGATTAAATATCTATCAGAAAATAAAAAGGCATTTTTAAAACTTTATATAAAGCAGAGATCCAAGAGGCTTAGATGCCACCTACTGGAAAACAAAAGAAAAGCGCCTTCTTTGCAGAGACTAAAGAGCTACCTTATTATAATAAATCTTTCTGGAAAAAAAGCAGAATACATCTTCATTAATGCCCAGGTGGAGAAATAGTCCATTAAACACCATGAACAACCACAGTGACAAGCCATCTCAGAAAGAAAGAGAAAAATCTCCAGAAAATAAGCTCACAGACAAAGAAATATGCAACTTAAATGGTAGAAAATTAAGGATGATACTTCTGAAAAAACTCAGTGAGATCCTAAAAGAGTCATACCAACAATTTCAGGAATTGAAAAAAACAACCAGATGAGCAGAGCAAGGAGATCGAAACTCTCGAAAAGAACCAAATAGAACTTCTGGAGATGAAGAACACACTGCAAGAGTTGAAAACGAAATAGCTAGCTTGGAAAATAGAGTCGACCAAATGGAGAAAAGAATCAGTGATATTAAAGATAGAAATCTAGAAATAAATTGGAAGAAGACAGAAACTAAGGAATGAAAAATAATAAAAGATACCATCGGGAGAGGAAACATAAGAATAATGGGACTTATTGAAGGTGAGGAAAAGGAGCAGGGATTAGAAAGCATTTTCAGACAAATAGTTGACAAGAATTTCCCAAAACTAAGGAATGAGTTTGAGTTTGGAATTCAGGAAGTCAACAGAACACCCAATTATCTCAACCCAAAAAGGCCTTCACTAAGACACATTGTATTAAAATTAGCAAAAATCAGTGACAAAGACAGAATTCTCAGAGCAATCAGGCAGAAAAAAAGTAGTAACTTATAAAGTAAATCCATTGGATTATCCTTGGACTTCTCAACACAAACCTTACAAGCCAGAAAGGAATGGATCAATAATAAAACTATTAAGTGAAAGGAACTACCAGCCTAGAATAATGTATCCAGCTAAGCTCTTCTTTAGATATGAAGGAGAAATTAAGACTTTTCCAAACATACGAAAATTGAGGGAATTCTCTACTATGAGGCCTGCACTACAGGAAATACTGAAAGGGGTCAGTTCACCTAAAACAATATCACACACACACGTGTACACACACACACACACACACACACACACACACACACACACACACACACATAATTAGGAGTAAAGGGACTATTGGGCAAATAGAAGCAGAGGAGTGCAACCCTTACTAAGAGCAGGGCATTATAAGCTTAAATAATAAGAAGAGAATTATTATAACAAGATAATAATGAACATTAAGCATACATAGGGACAAATTGAGATAACAATGACTGAAAAGGGAGGGATTCAAAGATCTTAATTTGCAAAGGGGAATGGAGATAAGGCATGTGCAGAAGAAAACGGAAAACTTATATATATAACTATCCTTTACATATTCATAATGGTAACCACACGCCAAAGATTTAGAACTGAAGTATATAATATAAAACAAAAAGACCAAAGGGAAAACCCACAAAAGCCAACCAAAATAAAGAAAACAAAAGTACAAGGACAAGGAAGCAATGGAAACACCAAGCTACCAGAAAGCAAAAGAAAATGGCCATAAGAAGACCTCATATTTCAATAATCATCCTAAATGTAAATGGATTAAACTCACCAATAAAAAGGCACAGAATTACAGAATGGATAAAAAAAACAAAATCCAACCATATGCTGCCTTCAGGAGATACCTCTCAGCTCCAAAGACAAATATAGACTCAAAGTGAAAGGGTGGAAAAGGATATTTCAAGCAAATGGCATTCAGAGAAAAGCGGGAATAGCGGTACTAATATCAGTGAAATAGACTTCAAAATAAAGGTAAAGAAAGATACCGAGAGACACTTTATAGTGATAAAGGGAATCATGCTCCAAGAAGACATAACACTTATTAATATCTATGCTCCCAATCAGGGAGCCCCAAAATATGTAAAGCAATTACTAACAGAACTAAAGGGAGAAACAGGCCAAAACTTTAGAATAGTATGGGACCTAAATACCTCACTGTCGGATATGGACAGATCATCCAAATAGAAAATCAATAAGGAGATAGCATTCTTAAATGACACACTAGACCAACTGGACATAACTGACATTTACAGAGTCTTCCATCCCAAATAGTTGCTTATACATTCTTCTCTAGTGCATTGGAACATTCTAAAGAATTGTTCACATACTGGGACACAGAGATAGCCTCAACAAAATATAAGAGGGTTGAAATCATATCAAGCTTATTCTCTGATCATAATGCTTTGAAACTAGAGATTAACTGCAAAAAGAAATCAGGAAGAACCACAAATACATGGAGATTAAGCAACATGCTACTGAAGAATAACTGGATCAGGAATGAAATAAAAAGAGAGATCAAGGGATATATAGAAACAAATGATAATGATAGTACAACATATCAAAACTTTTGGGACATGGCAAAAGTTGTCATAAGAGGAAAGTTCATATCATTACAGAAATCGAAGAAGATACAAAGAAATGGAAAGATATTCCGTGTTCTTGGGTTGGAAGAATCAACATAGTTAAAATGACCATATTACCTAAAGCATTATACAGATTTAATGCCATCCCCATCAAAATCTCATTGGCATTTTTTAAAGAAATACAACAAAAAACCCCGTCAGATTTGTATGGAGGCACAAAAGACCCAGAACTGCCAAAGCCATTCCGAGATAAAAGAACATGGCTAGAGGCATCACTCTGCCCAACTTCAAATCATACTACAAAATGACCGTAATCAATTCGGCATGGTAATGGCAGAGAAACAGATGCACAGATCAGTGGAACAGAATCAAGAGTCAAGTGAAAGGAACTTTTATTTATATGGGCAAATAATTTTTGACAGAAGAGCCAAAAATATACAGTAAAGAAAGGAAAGCCTCTTCAATAATGGTGCTGGGAAAACTGGAAAGCCACCTGCAAAAAAATGAAACTAGACTGTTGTCTATCACTACACACCAAATTTAACTCAAAATGGATTAAAGACCTGAATATAAGGCCTGAAACAATAAAATGCATAGAAGACAACATAGGAACTAAACTCAAGGACCTTGGACTAAAGAGGATTTTATAAATTTGACCTCAAAAGCAAGAGAAGTAAAAGCTAAAATAAATGAATGGGACTACATCAAACAAAATCTTCTGCTCAGCAAAAGAAATCATCAACAAGGTAAAGAGAGAACCATCTGAATGGGAAAATATATTTACAAGCAACACCTCTGATAAGGGCCTAATATCCAAAATATACAAAGAACTCATACAAATTAATAACAAAAAAACCAAACGATCCAATCAAAAAATCTGCAGAGGACCTGAACAGACATTTTTCCCTAGAGGACATACAAATGGCCAATGAATATTTGAAAAGATGCTCAACATTGCTAGCTATTAGGGAAATGCAAATCAAAACCACAATGAGATACCATCTCACACCTGTTAGAATGGCTGTAATCAACAGGACAAGTAATAGCAAATGCTGGAGAGGATGCGGAGGAAAAGGAACGCTCATACACTGCTGGTGGGACTGCAAATTGGTACAACTACTATGGAAAACAAACAGTATGAAGGTTCCTCAAAAAACTAAGAATTGATCTATTATATGATCCAGCAATCCCTCTACTGGGTATTTACCCCAAAGACTTGAAAACCCATATCCAAAAAGATATTTGCACACTGATGTTCATATCAACTTTATTCACAGTGGCCAGGACCTGGAAGCAACCGAAGTGTCCTATGATCGATGTTTGGCTAAAGAAGCTGTGGTACATATACATATACACAATGGAATGTTACTTAGCCATAAGAAGAGATGAAATACTGCCATTTGTGACAACATGGATGGACCTCGAAATAATCATGTTAAGCAAACTAAGCCCAACAGAAAAATTTGAAAATCACATGATATCACTTATATGTGAGATATAAACCTAAATGCAGCAAAGGAACAGGACAAACAAACAGAGACTCATGGACTTGGACTGTAGACTAGTGCTTACCAGAGGACTATAGACTAGTGGTCACTAGTGGTGTGGGGGAGGAAGGGGGAGGTAGACGGTGTAATGGGGGTCAAATATAGGGTTTAGGAGGAGTGTGAAGTGGGTAAAGGGGATCAAATATACAGTAGCTTAAGGAAACTGGACTTTGGGTGGTAAACACACAATAAAATATACAGATGTCGAATGATAATGTACAGCTGAAAATTATATAATTGTATTAACCAATGTTAGCCCAATAAGCAATTAAAAAAAAATACCACAGACAGATCAGACAGACACAAATTAAGACAGATTTGAAAGAGAGGTGGAACTTTCTCTCCTTCAAACAGACTATCGAATATCCATGAAAAAGTTATAAAAGTTTATCATACTTTTTAAATGAACTATGCAAACATCCAAAAATACATGAATAGTATATTTAAGTTATGATGCAAAATACTAAAATAAAAATCTGTAAATGTTTTGTTAAGAAATAGAACATCATCAAAGTTTTTGAAGCTCCCTGTTATCTCCTGTAATTTCTCTCATTTCCCCAAATTACCTTTCAAATAACCATTTTCCTGAATTATGCTTATTATTTTTTTTGCTTATCTGAAGAGTTTTATCAAATATGTATATATCTCTTCATTCATTGTGTGAATGCACCACAGTTTACTAGCCATTGTTCTGTTAATGGCCAGTTTTGTCTCAGTTATTTTTTTTTCCAGTTTTTATCAGTGCTTCTTTGAACATTGTCACTCATGTCAACTGGTGCATATATACACAAGATTCTCTGTAGTGATGTTTTTCAAACTCTAGAGTCCAACTTGCTGGTAGGTCATTACATCAATTTAGTGGGTTGCAATGGGTATTTTAAAAATAAATTAATTAAATGTATATTAAAAGAAAACAAATGCACACTACATGCATGCACACACACATACACGTGGAGCAAACTTAACCAAAACAATAAAGGAAAACAAATACATACTATTAGGAGTCAGACAGGGAAGATGACCATAGATTCTGAGTAGATTAAAACAGTAAAAGAAGATTCTGTAAACAATTCCATGCTAATAAATTTAAAATTCTTAAAGAAATAGATGCTTTTCTAGGAAATATCAATTGCCAAATGAGGTAAGAAGTAGAAACCCAAATAAAGCAATAACCATGAGAAAAATTTTAAACATTTGTTAAAGAACTATGCTATCCCTAAAATACTAGGCCAAAGGGGCACTAAAGATTAGTTCTTTGATCTTCAAATACTAGAAAAATTCTTGCAATATTTAATATGTTTCAGAGGACAGATAAAAATAGAAGGCTTTCCTGTTCATTTTACTCTTAGCCTAACTACAGGTGTCAGTGAGCTTCTCAGCAGGAAATAAATGTCAGATAATTAGATAATTTGAAGAGTGTTCAGTAAAGGTGTGGGAAGGGTATATCAATGCCTGATGGGTACTGCAGTTCTGTTACCAACCCCTGACTTTAAGGGGTAAGGGAGAGGGTAATTATTAGAACCTAGGGAGAAGACTCGGCAGTGTTGCAGAAAAATCAGATTGGCAAGAAACCAAGCACCACTCAGAGAGTTGGAGAACTCAGGTTTATTATGTCGGCAGTCTCAGATGAGCTAGCACTCTGAAGATCTGGGCCCCGAGCTCAGGGATACCCTTGCTTTTATAGGGCTTAACAAGCAAAGGCAATACGTCTGTTATCTAGACAGAACAAGCAAAGGGGAGGGTGAGTCTTCAGTTGATCTCGAAGTCACCCTGACCTTTGGCTTATGCACCAAGCAAGTCTACAGAAGCAGAACAAAGAGCTGCTTACAAGGTTAGCCATTTGAGTGAAAAATTCCTCTTCAGCAGGAGCTGTGATCTTTGCTCATTGGACCAAGACCCCTTCCCTCGACCAGGCAGGGGAGGAGCTGGAAGAATAGATTCCCTCACCTCATTCTTCCACCCTCCAATTTCCTTCCTGAGTGTCTCATTGGCCAAATCCAACTGGAAGCCATAAGTCAATGGAGTTCATTGATGTGGTTCATGCCAGTCAGCCTCCAGCAGGGAGGAGGTAGAGAAAGGTGGAGGTGGTTCTGGAGGGACAAAAAGAAGTCTACGTTGCACACCATGATATCACAATGTCTTGAGTACAACTTAAAAAGGATTGCACAATGAATACAAGTAGAGAATAATCTAACCTATGAATACAGATGCAAAAACATTGAAGTAGAATATTAGTGAATCGAATTTAGAACTTTATTATGATACTATTAGCAAATAATGTTTTGATGTTGAAATGGGTATTTTCCTAACTCTTCATGTTTTAAGGAAATTTCCCACTCTTTCTTCCCCTCTGCATTCTCTCCTTCCCAAGAAAGGAGAAATGACTTACTTAATTGATGAGTGTAGAAGAAGAAACAAGTTCTGCTGGATCTCTTTTGGAACCAGCCTGTCCACAGAATGTAAGCCTCCTCTGCTTCTCCATAGAAAAACATTATAAGGAACGCCCCTGGGGAAGTGACTAGCGGGGCGAATTATTAAATTCAAGGGAATTAACAAAAATTAGCAAGCTCACTTGGTTGTGCATCCAGGCCACTTCATTTAATCCAGTTTTTATCAGTAATCAAGTTAATATATATGTTCATCTATTCTCATGTATTTTATTCCTTCTATACTTGGGAGGAGAAGAGTGAAGAGTGTTAATTTATTGACCCTTAAAAAGGTCAACATCTTTTACCTCTAATCACTCCTTCTGCAGACACTGCCATGGGAGTCCCCAAACAGTCATACAGCCATTGAGACTCTATAAATACTGCCCTCTGGGTAGAGAAGAATCAGAGAGAACTAAGAATTCATTTATTGGCTTTTGAGCTCTGAGGCAAGCCTTTATAAAGATTTAAGAGCCATGGATCTTTAGCAAGAGAGAAAAAAGCTTTGATTTCTTAGAAACTTGGCTGTAAGTGTAGGAATCAGAGATGAAGTTTATACCATCTATTGGGAAGAATTAAAGATGAAGTAAGAATCTTTCCCCTGCCCAGAAAAAGGAAAAATATCAACCATAGAAAAGGAGAATAAGAAGCTACTTAGGGTAGAGGTGATGTGAAGGAATAGAAATTCTTATAGAATTTTCAGAGGAGAAGATTCTCAGAGCTGAAAGAGAATGTCAGAGCAGAAGAGGCCATTTTCAAGGCCCAAATGGAGTCACTTAGGCTAAACCCCATGTCACAAACAAGACTTAATTACAGTCTCTGCTCACTCAGAAATGGAATCTTAAACTAGTCAATCAGGACTCACCTAATCAGCACTAATGAGGCAATCTGCCTGATAGACCCCTGCCATCTCCTAAAAGCAAATTACCTTGCTATTGATGCAGGATGGGGTGAATAATCTTGAATGGAATCCTACTCTGAGAGGGAGGG
>NW_011888825.1:6784680-6788120 GCF_000151845.1 Pteropus vampyrus | reverse complement strand
ATGGAATCTTAAACTAGTCAATCAGGACTCACCTAATCAGCACTAATGAGGCAATCTGCCTGATAGACCCCTGCCATCTCCTAAAAGCAAATTACTTTGCTATTGATGCAGGATGGGGTGAATAATCTTGAGTGGAATCCTACTCTGAGAGGGAGGGTCCTTGACTGAGCGCAAGAAAGAATTCAAGCTCACGCCAGCGTTAGAGACAAAAGAAAAGTTTATTAGAGAAGGAATAACACTCTGTAGACAGAGTGTGGTCTTCTCTAAGAGATGAAAATGAGGGAGACTCCGAGTGTTCAATGAATTCTGTTTTTATGTGATTCTTAATTCTATGAATTACAGTTTAAAAACTTTGTTTCGCTGTTTTCCTTTCATGGTGTGGGTAGTTTATTAGTAATCCCAGCATGAATCTTCTGTTCTGTAGGTCACCCATGGTCTGGCAGCAGCACATTGCAGGCTCTAAATACAACTTGGTTTACTATTTAGTTCTCATGCTTCTTTGCTATATCACTATAACCAACCCACTTTTTGCCTAGTATAACTTTCTTGGTCCTGTTCCCTCCTGCCTATAAAAGTCTTTCATTTCATACGGCTCCTCAGACCTCCTTTCTATTTACTAGATGGTGTTGTAGAGAGGAGGCAAGAGAACTAAAAGTTAAATCAAGCTGTTTTCAGAGATTGCAATATGCTCATCAGCCTTATGGTCAGACTACAAGGAAACCTGCAGAACAAAGGAAGATTTTTGCTGATTACTAACAAACCATTTACCCACACATGAAGAGAAAATAGGAAAACAGAGTCTTTAAGTTGGCCCTACACAAAATAAACAGAATCATTCATCCCCTATGGCTAAAACCATGGGGAACCTATGGATCAAAGTCTGGGAATTACCAACAGGCTGTTTGCTCTTCCTATTTTTACCTTTTCACACTATATACTCTTACCTTTCACCAGTATGACCATACCATCCAAGGAAAATGAGTAAACAAAGTCTTTAAACTGGAATTCAAAGTCTTTAAACTGGAATTCATAGAAACTGAATCCCCCAAATTCTTGGGGCCCCTCTCGGTGTCTTTTTCTCAGTCTCTCTCACTATCCTTTCCCCCACCCCTCCCCTCTCACTGTCTCTGTCCCTCTGTATCTCTCTCAGGCTCTCTCACTCTCTGTTTCTGAGAGAAGACCATATTCTGGAGTGTTATCCCTTCTCTAATAAAATTTCCTTTTGACTCTAACTCTGGCGTGCACTTGAATTTTTTCCTGTGCTCAGTAAAAATCTCTTTCTCTCAGTGCAGGCCCACTTGGGGGAATTTACCCTATTTTATATCAATGGGATACTTCCAATTCACGAATCATTGAATAAAACCAATAAGATCTTTAAAACTTGCTCGGTTGAATTTTTTTTTTTTTTAAACAGGTTTAAGTCTGAACAACAAAACAAAACAAAACAAAACAAAACATAAATGTTAAGTTGCACTGGCTGAGGTTGATGCGGAGCCATCTAAATATGAAGGTGGCCTTGTAGATTCCTGAGCTCCTGGTGGGAAAGCAGCCCAGAATTCCCTGTCTCTTACCTCCCTGGTAGAATATCATTTTTCTGGAAGAATGAATGTTCTATGGTACACTGGGATTTGCTGTTGTGCTTAGTTCCTGGATTGGATGCCAGGAGCTTGAATTTGGGCAAAAGGGTGACCCGATTATCTCTACCATCTAGAAATACCCTTTGGACAGTATCTGATCAACAGTCCAGAGATGCTTAAAGCTGCCTGCACTTTCTTCTTTCTTGGGGGCCAGGTAGATTGCATCTGCACTTGCCAGGGCCAGAGGCCAGAGGCTCTTGTTTTCTCCTATAATCTCACCATATTTCTCAGAGGTCTTTCATGTCTCAGGAAGCTTCGCAGTGCTGTGATGCAAGAAATAAATGTCCTTGGCTGGTCGTAAAGGGCTTGTTCTACCAGATGAAAACAGGAAAGGGGAGAGTGATAAGAAAGAGGATGCACAGAATGATTAAGTCTTTCAAAGTACTTGCTCACAGAAGCATAGGACTGGAGTTATTTCAAGATGAGAAAAGTGGTGTCCCAAGAGATTAAAAAATTTACGCCAAGAAAACAAAGCTATGAAGTGGCAGAAAGGGCATTCAAACTCAGATTTTATGTTTCTCGGCTGGTCGCATCCTCCCTCCATCTCACTGAGCTGTAGTTGTAGTGATGGCTCCAGCCATGATGAATGTCAATGAACTTTTAATGAGGTCTTAATCAAGTGCTTCATTACTGGACTCTCAGGGAGCCTAGCAATGGCCCTTAGGAGACAAAAGCTGGTATTCAAGCCAAAAGGGCTTGGGAGAGCTCACAGGTTCTGCTTCCTTTCAAGGACATCACTATCCGCTTTTCTCCCCCTAGCCCTGAAGACCTGGAAACAAACAAAAGGAAACCCTCAGATCTAGTTGGCATTCGCTCTGGACTGCCCTTGGCCTCAGTGCTAATGAAGTAACTTAACAAATTCCCTCTGAAAAGTTGCATTACATTTGCATATGTTTAGTTGCTCCCAGTGTCCCTACTTCCTAAGACTGATGTGACCCTCATAAAACCACAGGAAGGAACATTTTCTTCCCTTTCTTCCTTCCCACTCTTTCCTACCCCAGCTAGCCTGTCTTGCTTGTTGAGGCTAATCTAACAACAAAGTTTAGCCCCTGGCAGATTTTTCACACAACAGGAAGGCAAAGACTCATATGCCTTCATTTAGAACTGCTAACTTAGTTTGAAAATCCCAGATTGACCTCATTTCTTACTGTATTTTCTCCCTCAAAGACCCAGATGCGGATATGTTCACAAATTGATAGAGCTGCTGCTAGATTAAGGAACGTTCCCAATAAGCTCTTGGCTTTCAACCGGTTTACCTAATGATGTGGACCTGTCATAAGCATTACATCTGGATGCCAAGATCATACTTGAGGAAAATTATTATAGAAGTTTTTTGTATTTTACAGTTATTCTTATCAGATGCCTTGAACATGGAGCCTTGAAAATAGCAAATTTTAAAAAGTCAGATATTGATTCTGATTACATAATGGCCTAGGTATCCTACTATTTTACTCCCTGAAGATTTTGTGAGCAATCATATGCTAAAAACATGAATATGTCCCTAAGAGAATAGCCATTATAGGTAGCATAAGGGAGATTAAGAATAATTACTTACCGGAAGGATAGTAGAAAACAGTTTTGTAGTTAAAAAGTAATAATGGTTCCAGCGCATTCTTTTTCCTGTTTCATCTCTATTAACATTAGACATTCAGTTCAGCATCAGTTAGAGGAAAATAGAGAAATTATCACTTTATAAGCTCACTCTAAGTCTCTAGATGTCTTCTCCACCATCCCCTTCTCTATCTTGCTCTCCAACTACCTCAAACCCAGGAGGAAGGGAAAGAAAAGTAGGGTTTAGAATAT
>NW_011888825.1:6768012-6783785 GCF_000151845.1 Pteropus vampyrus | reverse complement strand
TTTTGTATTTTACAGTTATTCTTATCAGATGCCTTGAACATGGAGCCTTGAAAATAGCAAATTTTAAAAATTCGAATATTGATTCTGATTACATAATGGCCTAGGTATCCTACTATTTTACTCCCTGAAGATTTTGTGAGCAATCGTATGCTAAAAACATGAATATATCCCTAAGAGAATAGCCATTATAGGTAGCATAAGGGAGATTAAGAATAATTACTTACCGGAAGGGTAGTAGAAAACAGTTTTGTAGTTAAAGAGTAATAATGGTTCCAGTGCATTCTTTTTCCTGTTTCATCTCTATTAACATTAGACATTCAGTTCGGCATCAGTTAGAGGAAAATAGAGAAATTATCACTTTATAAGCTCACTCTAAGTCTATTTGTTTTCTCTAGATGTCTTCTCCACCATCCCCTTCTCTATCTTGCTCTCCAACTACCTCAAACCCAGGAGGAAGGGAAAGAAAAGTAGGGTTTAGAATATAGCTACACAGTATTATAAATGAATAAATATTAAGATTTTTTTGTTTGTTTCCACCAGTCCTTTCTGTGTCTTGGATTTTCCTGGCCACATCATTGTGAATGGGGTAGGTTCAGAGCAGTTCTAGAAATGGGAGAAGTTGTATACTGCAGTGGTCCCCAAACTTTTTGGCACTAGTGACCCGTGCTCCTAAGAGAATCTAATGCCTGATGATCTGAGGTGGGGCTGAGGTGGTGATGCTAGTGCTGGGGAAAGGCTGCAAGTACAGATGAAGCTTCACTCGCTTGCCTGCTGTTTACCTCCTGCTGTATGGCCTGGTTCCCAACAGGCCATTGACTGCTACCCTGGGAGTTGGGGACCCCTGATATACTGAGTAAAGAAAAGGATCTGTTATGTGGCCACAGCAAGTCCAAATGCTCAGTAGTTGCTGGCCAAAAGACATCTCTGAGATGATTTTATGAGAAGGAACTCCATTGCAAACCAGCCAGCAAGGAACACATTGATGGTCACCCCCTGCTCCAGCAGTTTTTTCCGAAGAAAGCATATGACCCATCCCTGTTGGGGGAAACCATCCATAAATATCAAGGTGGACTGTGTCATCACATGTATAGGTGGAAACATTCCAGCGCATGTGAAGTTAGAAAACATGGCTACATATACGTTCTGCACTCAAAAATGGAGGAAAAATCTCCACCCCTGGGTGGAGAATTTAATGTTATAATGAGGGTATAATGAGGAAAGTTCATGAGGAGGTCACTAGAGCTCAAGCTGCTTCAGCCAGTCTCAGGCAGTTTCAACTGGTCCCCCCACCGGGCTTGTTCCTGAAAAACAGTCTGGCAATCATCAATGTCAGGGATTGTGTAGGCATGGATAAACATCTGACTAAGTCTTGGTCTTTCTGTGAAACTTCTAGCAAATTACAAGATGAGCATTACAAAAGCCTTATAAATTCTAGAGTGATGTGGGTTACAGGTCAATCAGGCAAAGTTAGAAAGTTTAAATAAAAGTTAATCTATGCTAGGCTACCAGCTAGGTTACATGTGTAGGTTACGTTACAGATATGACAAAAATACAATTGTTTAAATTGTATCAAAAGATGTTAAATGTATATAAATAAAATTACTTCAATATTTGCTTTGAAAAGTTAAAATTCGCTGGTATGTAGGGTATTGTTTCACTATATAAATGACCGATGTAACTTTTAATATGGATAGCAAATCACAGAGGTGCTGGATCAGTGTAGCTTAAGAGAGGCTGTGTGCACCTCTTCCCAACTCTGAGTTCTGTAACTTCATGTTGGTAATGCGAAATCAGCCATGATGGGGGTATTTACACCTAGGAAACTGGCACATGCTACAAATCAGGGCTTCCAAGCGTATTGAGAGGGAGTGATTTACCAGATCGCCACTGAATGTATTATCCATCTGACCCTGCTTCTTTCACCAAATCGCCCGCACCAATCTCTCCGTTCTTACTGCTTTTCCACCCTTTCCCTCTTCAGAGTGGAATACAGTGATCTTTCATTCATTCAGCATTATATACTAAGCTGTGTTGGATACAATGAAGAATTCTGGAATGACATGGATGGTATTGTCAACCACTGTCAATCAATTAACTGTACCCTGAGGTAGAATTAAGTGAGTACAGTAAGAAAATTACCTGCCACATACTGTGAAGGCTTGTAGATCAGCAAGAAATAGATGGCACATGACCTGTTCTTTGAAGAACAAAGTGGGATTTCAATTAATAGACATAGGAAGATGAAAGGGAGAGGGTACTTAAGTGCAGGGAAGAGCAAAAATAAATAGCTAGGTCTAGAAGTGAAAATGCTGGAGTGTTCTGGGTGGGGTGGCAAGTGATCTGTGTGCCCAAAGTAAAGAGTTTGTAATTCATGAAAGGCAGTAATGAAGGCATAATTTTCAAAATTTTGAGTACAGCTTTCATTTTGTGGGAGTTCGAGTGCCACTTTCTTATCTACATAGTTATTGTTTTAATATCAAAGTATTAATTTTGTAACCAATGTGTGTGTCAGGTTCCTGGTTTTATACATAAGACACTCCTAGAATTTTTGTTTAATTTTAAGCTCATTAGATTCTTCAACATAAGCTGCAAAAAAGAAACAAATTGAGCCTTTCACTGCCCTTATGAACAATCCTTACCAACCCTATTTTGTAGTATTTAAAAATATATCTATAAAGAGCATTTCTAGAAGTAGTATTCTGGATCAAAGGGCACGTGTATTTTAAACTCTAGTTGATATGGCCACCTTCCCGTTCCAAAAGCTGCATACATTTACATCCCTTCAGCTCTGTGTGAGAGTGCTCCTTTACTCACAATTTAATCAGTATGGGGTATTAGTAAATTTTTAAAAAATGTCATTCTGAATACTGAAAATTGTGTATACTTGTATTTGCATTTCTCCAATTATGAATGAGATCGATCTTTTCAATATGATTTTGGCCACCGTATTTCTAACTTCTATAAGCTGCCTGTGTCTCTTACTCGTTAGTCTATTTGCTTGCTCACTTTTTTTCTATTGACTTGAGTAAATGCTTGGCAAAAAAAAGAGAATTAACTATCTGGCTCTCCTGTATTGCTGTTATTTTTGTTCAGTTTGTTGTTTGTTTTTGAGTTTGTTTATGATAGTATTTTTCTGATAACACAGAGATTTGAAACTCTTTTTGTGTGTGTGTGTGTACAAATTGCTCAATCTTTCTCATTATGGGTCTGGAATTTGTGATCTGTTTGGATAGAACTTCAAAATTATAAGTCAATTCTTTCCTGCGTGGGGGTCAGAAGAGAGTCTGTCTCCCTGGAATGTGCCCCCTGGCATGCCAATTGTTTCCAGCTGAAAACAATTAAAGCGCAACAAACTCAGAAAGAGTTTTTACCTCTCCCTTAAAAAGATTCAGATAGAAAAACCTGCTTTAGAAAGGGACCTTAGCAAAATCACCTTAGCATAGATGAATTAAGTGTGGCAGACAGGAAAGATCCAAGAGAAAATCTGCTGGATTCCTATTTGCGTTCAGCTGTTTCTGGGTGCCCCTGCAAGAATTTGTTTACCAAAAGTTTGCTCTTTCTCATCTACCTGTGAATTGCCTACCCTTTCCCTTCCCTTAGTCCATAATGACATATATACCTGATTTTGCCTCATTGTCTTTGGAATTTTCATGCTTATGTGAAATCCTCCTGTGCATGTATTAAAATTTGTTTTTCTCCTGTTAATCTGCTGTATGTTATTTGAATTATTTGACCAACCGGAAGAAATAAAGGTAAGGGGCAAGTTTCCCTGGCACCAAGACCTGCTTTCTCATAGAAAACTAATGGCTTTATTACTTTAAAAATATTTAAAATAAAAAGTTATAATAATAGGTATCTATTTCCACAGAAAGTTTGTAACAGATCCGTTTACTTAAGTAGTAATTATTTAAAGTCCTAGCTATATGGCATAGATGGAAAAAACACCTTTGTCTTAAAGGGGCTCTCAGTCTTGTGGGGAGACATCTAGTTAATTGTTAACTGTGTATGTACATAATTGTATATTATGCAATTATATAAGTATAATATATTACATAATACATTCATTAAAAAACTAGAGAACGCTTTATGTTAATATGTATTACATATATGTAAACACACAGTAGAATTCATTCATCAAAAAATTAGAGTGTCCTCTCACAGAGAAGGAAATAGATGATCTCGGTGTTGGGATAAACATTTTGTCTAAGATGTGTGTGTAGTACGGGACACGAGGAAGGCAGCTCAGCAGCTAAAGCAATTTCAGGAAGCTGTGGAAGTAGATGGGCTATAGCCCCATAGAAGGGGTGTAGAAGGGAGGGGTGAAGAGGGAGGGGCTGCACTACCAATTAGGGAATTCCCTGGAGATCAGGTCTGTCCCTTTTCATATGCAGGTGAATTTGAAAATTTTATTTTTCCCTTAAGAAAGAGACAAGAGAAACGGCTCGGTGAAGTATGAGACTATTGACAGGTATGAGGTAAGACATTGCATGGAATAAGAAGGAATCTCATTGGGGTGATCCTTAGCACAGAACTTTCTGAGAGATTTCAAACTCAGGAGACACAGCGGAAAGGCCCAGAGCTGAAGACAAAAACAGAAAAAGGAGGTATGTGGTCTAAGGAAGTCCAATGTTTCTCAAAGCAGCAGCTATGACACCCAGCAGCCCACAAACCTCCATATAAGGGCTTCGTTCGAGGTGCACATCATGTGTAATGAGGAGGGGTTCAGGGCTTACACATGAGCTGAGTGTCCACAGCCCCATTTTAAAGAAGAATCTGAGGTGCTGAGAAGTTAAACAACTCATCCAAGGTAAAATCTCGGCGAGGCTAAGACAGCACCTGGCAACTAATGCTGAATTGTTCTTCGCATCTGTTTCCAATATTTCACTGTGGATAAGCATGACGAGGTTCAGGACACATAACCTCAAAGTATAGCACCTGGCATATTGAATATTTTAAGTAAAGGAATTTGAGAAAAGGCAGGTGCAAGGAGGACTTTCTAACCTTCTCTTGAAGCCTGTGAGAGGTACCCTCCTTTAACCCAGAGGAAAGAAGCATCCTTATCTCTGAAGACAGAGAGAGGATGAGAGGAACCCAAATGAACAGGCCTTGCTAAGTGTCCCCTAGTTTATACACTCAGCTCATACCCTTTGCCTTTGTTCTATCACTTTTTCCCACTGCTTTCTACTTTTCACCAAACGTAGCATAAAAATCCTCAGATTTAACTGCTTCTTTGGATCTTCATTTCCAAATGAAGTCTCCTGTGTCATATAAAACTTAAATATGTGTAAACTTTTGTCTTCTTTGTTAGAGAGTCCCAGCCAGCTGAGAACCAAAAAGGGTAGGAGGAGAAAGTCATTTTTCCTCCCCTACAAGCATCCTGTTTAAATATGATAATTTCATTCCGTAAGCTCCGCTTCCTCCCCTTGGTTCCCGCCTATGTTCCCAGCTTCAGCTCTGTAGTCCTGAAACAGAACAGAACCCTCTCTGCAAAGCCTTAACCTTTTGATGACAGAGTTAGTTTGACTGGTGGCTAAGATTTTTAATTTTCTGCACCTGAAACCTCACTCAGAGATCTCCGCGTCTCCTCTAGTCCAGTCTTCCCCAGGGTCTACCTCCCCAGCCCCAGGCACTTGTCCCTGTCCAGATCTCCAGTCTTCATGCCTTCGGACCCAGCCTAGTACTTTAGGCTCAAGCTTCCCTGGGAAACACAGAATCTTGTTCAGACATCTTTAATTCTTTAACTTCTCTTTAAGTAATAAAAAGCTGTGAGGCCATCTGAACACTTCAGTGGGCTGCAAGTTGAGGGAAGATGTATTTTGGGCCAAGGATCTTTTTTTTTTATTGCTCTTAAATCATTCTTCCCCTTCCCCACAGCCATCCTTGAAACACTTTATTTGCTCCTTGCATCTGTGATTGAAGGAGCGTCAAATGCAACAGGTGTACCCACTTCCCTCAAATCCCAAGTGAACAGAGCTGCTGGTGCCCCAAGGGTGGCCCCAGCTGTTTTTGGTTCTAGTCCCACAATGGGCAGGTTGCTTTATCAGAACACAGATATGCTTCAGACTTACCCCCACTTCTTGCTCATCTCCTTTCCTTGTTGTCAAACTACGATATCAATATGGAACTAAAGTTGACTCAATATAAAGACAGGTGATTAGAAACACTGCTTGTCTCATAAAGTCTTATTTCTACCCTCCTACCCTACTCCACAATTCCCTCTCATCTCTTTCCTCTCCCTAGTTTACTTGTTGATTGACTGTCTCTCCTGCTCCCCTGTAGGTCACCCATAGCTTCCTGGACCTTATCTGCACTTCCATAGGCCGGCTGACTCCTGGGGTGCTCAGTGTTCAGCCTCCCTGGGTGGGGACTCAGGGCAGGCTGCTTCAGGCCAGGAGTGCAGCCAGGGGAGCCCTGCTCGTCTACCTTGTGTTTCAGTGCACTCTGCTTCACTCCTCATCCTGTGTATCTCTAGGCGTTCCATCACAATCTGCCACTACCTATGGTCTGGGTAGCTCCCCTTCCTAAAGCGTAAGTCCTGGGAAGGTAGAGACCATGCCTACCTGTTTCCTATTGGATCCCCAGCATCTGGCTAAATGTCTGGCTCATCATAGACACAATATATATTTTTGGCTAAATGATTGCAATGGAGCTGTGTGTGTGTGTGTGTGTGTGTGTGTGTGTGTGTGTGTGTGTGTAGATGGAGGGATGTACAATGGGGTAGAGAGTAAGAAGCTGCTTACGGGGAAAGGGTTCATAGTATAATGCTGATCACTTGGGAATAAAAAAAGAAAGACTATAACTATTTGGTTGGGCCGTGTAAAGGTAACATTTCTAGCATAATTAGTGATCTACTAAAGGGTCATTTAACAGTCCATCTGCCTATTCCTCCAGCAGGATCCTCTCCCACAATAGGGCTGAAGGCGAGGCCTGTTGAGTATTTTCCTAGCTTCCCTTGAAGCTAAGACAGGCCTGAGACCCAATCTTGGACAATGAGTTCTGAGGAAAAGTCTTCTGGGGGCTTCTGGGGAGGAGTTCTCTTTTAATGAAAGAGACACATAGGTGCAAATACTCCTCCTGTTCAGCAGGATATCATGTCTATAAGGGATGCCTGCAACAGTAGCTGTCTCATGACCACGAGGGGCAAGCTGATACACTGAGGATGGAAGCTGGGATAAAAAATAACAAGAGCTTGGGCCTTTGAGCAGGAAAATCCTACTTCTCCTGTCTCTCCTTTACTCTCATGCTACTTCCACAGTCACAACACTTCTGACACCAGGTGTGGTGGTGGTCGTGGTGGTGGGGGGTTTCCCCACACAAGCAATTCTGTGTGACAGCAGCTGAGTGTCCCACAATTTTACTTGATTCTGACACTGTCTACCTGAAGTAGACAGTGTGATCCCACAGTTAAGAGTTCAGTCCCAAGAACTCAGGGAAACACATTTGCCAGTTTATTATATAATAACGTCTATCATAAAGGATATAAATGAACAGTCAGATGAAGAGATACATAGGGTGAGGTATGGGAGGATCTCAAGCACAGTAGCTTCTGTCTCCGTGGAGTTGGGGTTCATCACTGACCTGAAAGTTCCCCGAATCCTGTACTTTTGGGATTTTACTGAGCTTCCTCACGTAGGACTGGTCATTAACTCCATTTCCAGCTGGAGAATGGGAGAGGGCAGGTGGGCTGAAAACTCTAAGCTTCTAAGCATGGCTTGTTCTTACTGGTGACCAGCCCCACCCAGGAGCCAGAGTCACCTCATTAGAACAAAAGATGTTCCTAGCGCTCTTATCATTTAGGAATTTACAAGAGTTTTAGGAGCTCTGTGCCAGGAACCAGGGGCAGTATGTGCATATATAAAAATTTTATTCCCATTATTTCAGTCTTTGATGGTGAGCCAACTTTGAAAAAGTCCTGCCTCTGGACTTTTTGCTATTTGAAATAACAAATAGTCTTATTTTTCAGCCGTTTAAAAAACTTTCAGAAGTGGGAATTCTCACTGATGAATTATTATAACTATTTACATGAACAAATGGCCATTTCTGACTAGCACAAGAAAAACTGTGTATACCAGTAAATATAGCTAACTTTTATAATTTGAGGGAGACTTTTAAATTTATTCATAGATGTCCTACCTCTGACTTACTGTTCATATTTCATAATTATTCACAACTTTGAAGGGGGGGAGACATTCACTTATGGTTATTTTAATTTTCTGTATTTTCGCAACATCTGCAAATTAAAATTCTTGAATTTCTAGAAGATGTTATATACACAGTGGCTCTAGCATCTGTGTATAAGTACCTCTGAGGTTCTGTAAGTTGGTGAGGGACTTTTAAAGTCTTTTTGCTTCATTAATCCAACTGAGAATCAGGAATGCTGTTTGTATTATCAAAATCTGGTTTGGAGAAATGATGAAAGGAGCCAAAGATTGTGGAGTATGGTAAATATTGCAAATGAGGAACTTGGAGATAGGTGAGAGGATATAAGTCATTCCAATGTAGATTCAAAATGGCCTTAATCAATAATGAGCAAGTTCTTCAGATGGTTCTCAACTGCCTTTTCTAAAGAGCCTCCCTTCCTTTAAAGGGAAATGAACAATAATGAATTTCAGCGGGGTTTCTCCTGTCTCCTCTGAAATTCCCCTCATATCCCAGTGGCCATAGTGCTCAACTCAGGCTGATGTCTCAGTTCAGACGCAGAAAAGAACGTGAGTCAAAATTCATTTGTGAAAATATCCTTAAGAAAATTGCAGCCAGATGTTTGCTGGGTTCATTTTTTTCTATGCGTGCAGTAACAGGCTGTTTCCACAGGGTGGCGGGAGTGGCCACTAAATGCGAACCACTGGCCTGGTCGGGACTGAGTGGAAACAGATTTATAGGAAATGTAATCTTTTAGCTCTGCACCGCTCACAATCAATCTGTTGTTTAAAAATGTGCAATTTCCTATATTCTTGAACAAGGCTAGTTCTGCTTATTAACAAAGAAAAAAGACAGGCTGTAAAATGGTCTTCAGAGATGAGAGCGTGAGCCTAAGAGTGAAGGCAGCTCCGCGAGGTAACAAGAGACCAGACAGGATGGCCAGGAGCCTGGGTTCTCCTGTGGCTCTGGCATCACCTAAGTCACTTTATAGCCTTGGGCTTCAGCATCTGGCATCTTTTCAGATGAATTAAGGAGAGGGCGGTATCGATCCAATCGCATATTCCCCTTCCATCGGAAATCCTCTGATTTATGGTAAGGAGTTTATTTACACAGCCTTAATGTGGGGCAAGGGTCTGAATCGATATCGTGGTGGTAAAAAAGGAAAGGAAAATTGTAAAACATTATTGCTTTAGGATACTTGAGGATAAATAAGTGTCATGTTTCTTTATTTTTTAGAAGTCAAATCAAGCCAGACCTCTGATATTAATTGCTTAGCTCAGTGATTAGCGCAATAGAGGCAGGACTTCGGGGAGGAGAAAGCTTGCAGAAGCCTCGCCCTTTCCTTGAGGACCTCATGTCGGGGAAGACTAGTCAGTTAATTCTCAGTGGTGGGATCCAACCACAAAGCACTTCACTGAGATGCAACAGGAGAGAAAAAGCATTGATTATGTTTAGTGAGTGAATGCTGTTGAGCCAAAATAACGGGGAAGACTTTGGCATTATTAATTCCAAACATATAGAGACGTGAGAAGGAGTTGCATTTGGGGAGAAAGTGATGCATTCATTCATTCATTCATTCATTCATTCGTCTATCCATTCACTCGTTTTTTAAATTTATTGAATGAGATGACATGCCAGGCGCCAGGGCTGCGGTGGTAACAGATCTCCTCATGGACTTTATGGTCAAGCAGGGAAGGCAGACAACTGAACTAACAAACATGCTGACACATAATTATGTGGGTTACACAGTGTGGTAAGTGCTGTAGAGGCTGCTATGAAAGCCTTAAGAAGAGGGTGCTCAGTCACCAGGACGTCTCATTTCTCCTGAAGTTTTCTGAAGCATTTCTGCTTCCTCATTCAGGTAATCTTTGTCTTGCTTTGCTGTTAAATGTGTCAGGTATGTGCTCAATAAGTATATCTGGAGTATTTTCTATGTTTTGGGCAGGCCGCTAGGCCCTGGGGCTATAAAGATGAATAAGTCTGTGTTGTAGCCACTACCAGCATCAAGCTAAAGTCATGTTTAAGCTCTGCAGTCCACTGCCTTCCACCCACTAGCTAGTGACCTTGGGGAAGTTAATTAATTTCTTTAAATCTCAGTTTAGGCATCCGTATAATTGGAATAGTGATAGAATCTATCTGTAGATTATTATAAGAAATGATTTATTTTATGCATCATGTATGTATAATTCTGTATTAAATATAAAACATGGATAATGATATATATTATAAAAATATTATAAGTCATGTAACTATTATAATAAATGTAATAGATATTAATTGCTTAGCTCAGTGATAAGCGCAATAGCAAGCACTAAATGCTACCTGTTGTTATAAGTATTGGTCTTTCAAGAGCTCACAGTCTTTTGCAGGAGGTGAACTGATAATTAGTACAAACTGCTAGAGAGGAGGTAGGTATAAAAAGATTGGACATCTGGGATAGAATTCAGGGGTAGTCTTGGAAAGGAAATGACTAGAATTGAGTTAGGAATTTGCCAGACATCCCATCTGCATTAAAATAAATAAAAAAAGAAAGAAGATCAGGGAGACAGGAGCATTCACTCTCAGAGGAAACTGTAAAGGCAAAACCAGGGCTCTGTGGAAAGCTCAGCCTGTCTTATTGGCATGTTCATACATTAAGATAACTCAGCACCAGGGCAGCACGTCATCCAAATGCCTTCCATTTACATGAAAGCAGAGGTAGGCTGAGTTGGAGGGTGTGCGTAATGGACAAACACGGCTGCTCTGGCTCTCAGGAAGATGAGTTTACCTCTGTGTCCACATGAAGCCATGCAGCTGGTTTTACTGTATTTTTCACTGGGTTAATGATGTTTGGATACCAGAGAGAAACAACCTAAAAGAGATTGATGGGCAGTTCCTCTCTGCATTATCTCAGGAGTGGAGGGTCGATGTCTCTGCTGGGATGGTTGCTAGAAGGGATGGGAGAGGTTCTCAGCTGGGGCTGCAAGGCTACATGCATTATGTGTAGAGAGAAGCCAGAGGGAGTCATTGGCTAAACTATAAATAAAGCCAATATGCTTAAGGGTATCTGGGCCAGATTAAATCACAAGGCGAGGAAATCTTCTCTCAATGGTTCTTCAAAAAATCTGTTCTTTCGCTTCTATATCTAGTGGCTGCCACCACATGATCAGCATCAAGGTGAGACTGTAGTAAAAAAAAAAAAAAAATGAGGCAGTATCTTTCTAAATAGTTAACTTTTTCTTTGAAATCTCTGCAAAATGAGCTCATCACAGGTGCTAGAACACCTTCCTGGCTGGTGACTGCCCTAAGGGGACCTAGGCTGACACTTCTTCTACCATGACTGTCCATAATGCTTGCTCCCCACCCTTTTTAAATTTCCTGTTAGCCACCATTAATGGATGGGAGAGAAAAGGCATGGTTGAACCTTTCTGGACAAAACTTTATTACCCCCAAATAGATGGTGGTTTCAGAGGCAAAGAGCACAAAATATGTCCTGGGTTAAGGTGCTCCTCTGCGGGTGCCCAGCTGCTCACAAACACATTTGTAAATGCCACTGATGTTCAGAGCCTCAGCTCTGACTTTCAGAGATCAGCATTTTTAACTAATCATTAATTAATTTATTTCTAATGGCAAACATGTTACATGTGAATAGTGGAAAGAGTGGAGTAATGTAGTAAAACTCAAAGGAGAAAATAAATGTCACTGGTCATGCAGAAATGACCTCTGTTAACATTTTGTTATATTTCTTTCCAACTGTTTTCCTTGCATGTCTTTATAGCTGTTTGGGATTATTCCATACGGATGATTTCTACAACTCCACTTTAACTTAATTTTATATGACATTTTATCTTGTCTAGGTATTCTTAAACATATTTTGTGTATTAAAGTATTCAACCTATGAGATTATAAAAATAACCAATCTACAATGTTTGTTGTAAAATGTTTGGACAATAAGGAGACACAAGGTCTCTCAGCCCCTTTAAAAACATTTTCTATACCATTTAAGCACTTATACACGTAGAAAATAATGGAAAACTTTCCAGTTAATTCTAAGAAGTTAGTGGAGCACAGGTAAGAAAGCCTGACAATGTGTATAAAAATAGAGGGGTGGTGGGAAGTGGTTAAAGGTAAAAGGGATCAAATATATGGTGATGGAAGGAGATTTGATTTTGGGTGATAAACACACAATGCAATATACAGATGATATGTTATTGAATTGTACACTTGAAACCTATATAATTTTATTAACCAATGTCACCCCAATAAATTTAATTAAAAACAAAACAAAAAACCCTCAAAACATGAAGCTACATGAAAATATCATTTATAAGTAAATATGAGAGTAAAATCCTAGGAAAAATATTAACAATAGAATTAGTATCATAAAAGAATACTACAGCTTGAAGATATAGAATTTTTTTCCCCCCTGAAACTCAGGAATAACTCAGTCTTAGAAATAGACTAATTATAATGACTATATTAATAGTTTTGAGGAGAAAACCTTAAGAAAATCTTGACATTTACTAAAATATTTTTGAAAGATTCCTGGAAAAAACAACTTGGTAAATTGGCCACCACAGGATATGTCCTGACCAAGACAAAAAACATCTTTCCGAAATAATCCACGAACACCTTTCTTCAGGGCAAGACACCAAAAGCATCTGTTTCAATGTGAATTATAAAACCAGGATGTCAGCTTTCCTCCTGACAGCCAGGCCACAGAAATACACAGAATTCAATCTCCTTATTGTCTACCAGAAACAACCAGTTGGAAGTTAAAATGCATAAAAGGTCTAATTAAAAGTATTAACAAAATGCATGAAACATCTGTGAACACATGAAAAAAACAGTAGAACTTACAATATCCTAATCAGGACTTCAAATACGTGGAGTAAATTCCCACCCCGCGCCCTACACAGAAAGACAGTGAAGATGTCAGTTGTCTCTTCAGTTGATCTATATATTCCCACTGATCTTTTTGAGATAAAAATAACTTTTTTACTATTAAAAACATATCTATTGTTCAGAGCTTCAAACAATATGGAAAACCACAAAGAAGAAAGTCCAATTAGTAAAAATAATCTTAAGAGACTAGAGATTACTTCTGAAAGTATTTGTTAAAAAATTATTTTGGAATAATTTGGCAGAATAATAAGGCAAGACAATTTACATTTTATTCTTGGTCCATGGCCTCCACCTCATTCATTCCAAGAGCATGGGAGTTCCTTTGATGCCTTACTAACCTTAGGCAGCAAAGGGTTCTAAAAGACAACCTTCCTTTCAGTCTTTATTTTCCAAAGGCAGAACTCCAGGAGGGAGAAAGCCCTGTGCTCTGGAGTCTGGGGTGGAGGACAGAGAGGAGCCTCCCACTTTGGGATAGAGATGGAGACCCATGTTGCTGCCCTTGCAGAATCGCCCATCTCCATACAACTCACGGAGGGGTGTTCTCTCTCTCTTCTATAGTCTGGAGTTGCTTAAATATTCATAGGCATTACCTGTTTCTAAGGTTATATTGGATTGAGCTGTAAAATCATCTGAACCCAGCCCCCTTTTTTCAGTAGTAGCTCTTTGATCACCACTTCAACTTATTCTCTGGTACAAGCTCTCTTCTAGTTTTCTTACTCTTCTTGGGTTCGTTTTATGAATTTGCACTTCAGTAGAAAAATCTATTGTTTCTGGATTTTAAATGTAACAGGTTGTACACGATTACCTAATTCTTAATAAGTTTGTCAAAGTGGAGTTACTGTGTCAGTTTTTAAACACAAACACATGGTCAAGGCCACAGCAGAAAGGATTTGCCCATTTTAAATTCCATCAACAGAAAGAGTGTCCTTTAACTACAGTATTGTATCTTTCCTGATCTAATAGGCAAAGAAAGTGTAATGCCTTCTTTTTCTTTGCATTTCTTTGGTTACCTTTGGATTAAACTAGAGGTCTGGGTTGAGCAGAATGTTTTCTCAAACAGTTAGCCAAGTTTAAAATAGCATTTCTGAAAGACCTATTCTTTGTAAACGGAACTGAAAATTTGCGTGCATCACTCAATTTGTATATCTCCTACCATTCTGGATTTTCTATTCTCTTTCTTTATATACCTGCCATTCCTTCTGCCCACACTATGTTGATTTTAATTATTTTAAGAAGATTTTACTTTCTGGTGGAGTAAATTCCTTTCATTATTATTCTTTTAAATTAAAAAAAATATCCATTTCTCCTACATATTTATTCTTTGGGTGAACTTTAGAATTTTGGTGAAGCTCCCTCTCTCTGCTCCTCACCCTGCAGAAACAAACAAAACAAAATAGAACTCTTGGATTTTAACTGGCAGTGCATTAATTTTGTGGAGTTATTTAAGAATTAGAATAGTCATAGAATTACCTTCACACATAAAATTATGGTATGTTCATGTATGTTTTGATTTTATGTTACTTAACCAAATTTTGTAGTTACAAAGCTTTTATAATTTTGCAAATCGGTATGTAGGTATGCCTACATACCTACATACCTACATACCGATTTGCAAAATTATAAAAGCCTTGTAACTAGTTCTCATATTTTGTGCTTTTTGCCAGATTTTTGCATCGAAGTCATGCTAGCTTCCCTAAAATGAGATTTCCCTAGACCGCTCCACAACAATTCACATAGCAGAGATATAATCTGTTTTTCAAAGTTTGTTAAAATTCTGCCATATTCCATGTGATCCAGCACATTTTGAGGCTAGTATTGTATAACTTTTAAAAAGGAACTTGCATATATATTTGTCTATTTAGATTTTCCACCCTCAAAAATAATGAATCTCTGTAGTTTATACTTTTGTAGAAATCAGCTTTTCAAAGAATACATATGTGTATATACTATCATATATATGTGTACACATATGTGTATATACTATTCTCATAAATTTATTATTTTTTCTATATATTATTAGAACTCTTTTATTTTTCTTACTGTTATATATTTGCTTTTTTCTCTTTTGTATTTGATTTAGCATTTTTCTATTTAATAAATATTATTAAAGAACTATTTTTGAAAGACCACGTGGGCCAGTCAATATACATCTGACTCTCTCTAATGCCTGAATAATATTCTCAGTAGAACTGAATAATGCTTGACTTAAGTTTCTCCTAATTAATGACACTCAGACCTCTAATGAGATGTTTGTAGATGTTTCTACAATTAATGACATTGTACCTCTAATCTCACTGATGCTTTTATCTTTACAGATTACATTTCCCAAGGTGAGTTTGTGGGGACAAATATGTATATATTTTGACTTTCAGTGGCAACTGCCAGAATATTTTGCAAAGATATCGTAGTAAGATACAATCATACCATAAACACATGAGAGTGCCCATTTATTCACATTTTCTCCAGCATTGGATACTATGGCTTATTTAGACTTATTTGATATTAGACTGTTGTTTTATTTTTTGCCAGTTTTGAGGGGAAAATGATATTAGACTGTTATTTTATTTATATTTCATGACCACTAGAGAGGTTGAGAATCTTTTAATATACCTACTGGCCAATTGTATTTCCTCTCTCGTGGCTTGCTTGTTGTAGACTTTGTACATTTTTCTATCAACTTGTTTGTCTTTTCCTTTTTGAAAGAAAAGGTGCTCTTTTGATCTTGGGGATATTAACCGTTTGTCTGTCTT
>NW_011888825.1:6746455-6767962 GCF_000151845.1 Pteropus vampyrus | reverse complement strand
GTATTTGATTTAGCATTTTTCTATTTAATAAATATTATTAAAGAACTATTTTTGAAAGACCACGTGGGCCAGTCAATATACATCTGACTCTCTCTAATGCCTGAATAATATTCTCAGTAGAACTGAATAATGCTTGACTTAAGTTTCTCCTAATTAATGACACTCAGACCTCTAATGAGATGTTTGTAGATGTTTCTACAATTAATGACATTGTACCTCTAATCTCACTGATGCTTTTATCTTTACAGATTACATTTCCCAAGGTGAGTTTGTGGGGACAAATATGTATATATTTTGACTTTCAGTGGCAACTGCCAGAATATTTTGCAAAGATATCGTAGTAAGATACAATCATACCATAAACACATGAGAGTGCCCATTTATTCACATTTTCTCCAGCATTGGATACTATGGCTTATTTAGACTTATTTGATATTAGACTGTTGTTTTATTTTTTGCCAATTTTGAGGGGAAAATGATATTAGACTGTTATTTTATTTATATTTCATGACCACTAGAGAGGTTGAGAATCTTTTAATATACCTACTGGCCAATTGTATTTCCTCTCTCGTGGCTTGCGTGTTGTAGACTTTGTACATTTTTCTATCAACTTGTTTGTCTTTTCCTTTTTGAAAGAAAAGGTGCTCTTTTGATCTTGGGGATATTAACCGTTTGTCTGTCTTTTGAGTTGTCAACATGTTTTATTAGTGCTGTTAGTTTGATTAGAGATGTACTGTCTATTCGAATGTCCATGAGCAGATCCTATTTGTCCTGTGAGTGACTCTTTCTCAGGGAAATGAGACACACAAATATTAGTACAAAATCAGCAGGCTTTGATGCTGTCTCCTCTTTCCTAGTCCCAATGGGGCAGAAAAAGGAAAATCCCTAACTTGCTAGGAGTAAAGGGTTCCAACTTCTCACCATGCTGATGACAGAGGAGCTCCATTGTTTTTCTGAGTCTGCATATCTCAAGCAATAGATTTTCCCCCCTCCTCAGTTCTGCCAGCAGCTAGCTGGTACAAAAGCCATGAGTAGAAACTACCTGTGTATGAAGCTGTCCCTGTCTCCTCTTGAGAATGGGCCCCAGATCTCTTTCCTTTGTGAGATTTCCTAATTATAAGTGGCATGTGATTCTTTTCACACCACTAGCCATTCAGAGGCTGGATGGCCCAGGCACAGGTAATCTGCCGGTTCCTTGAAATGACTCTGGTAAAAGCCAACCTCTGTCTTAAGTTTCAAACATGGCATGGATAAACAAATTTAAATAAACTCTTGCTAATCAAAATGCACAAAGCTGTTCTATATTTAAGGCCTATAAGATTCAACCAATTTGAGACCATTCATTAACCAAAGAGAGAAAGCCCTGTTGCAATATATCCCAGGGTGGGCCCAAGACCCCAAAGAAATTTTCCTAGGACCTCTGACATTAAATTTGTCTTCATTTGCTTTTTGCCGTGTGTATAAAGTTTTTCCTTTATAAAAGGTTCCACAGTTTATGTAGTCAAAAATGTCTTCATGGATTCTGCATTTCTGTAGCCTTCCTTAAAAAGATCTCTAGAGCTATATTCTCCTGATTTTCTTTTGGTGATTTTAATTTTTACTTTTAAATATTTAATTAATGTGCAATGAATTGCTGTATATGGGATGAATGTGTCTTTGTTTTTGTCTAGATGGAGAACAAATTCATGCCATTTATTAAATATGTCTGAAGAACTCCTAAAAATACAGAGAGATTTACAAAAATGCAATTTATCACGGGAAATTAAAAAATTTGGCAAATCAAGAAGGAAGATATAAGCAGATATATATGGTATTTGAATAATACAACCTATAAAGTAACATACAATTGAAATTTGGTTATTTGGTACACACACACATACACATTAACAGAGAACTCCTTGAGGAGAAAACATAATTCTCTTTTTTTTGTGTATGTAGGACAATTATAAAATTTCAACGATATACTTGATAAAAAAAAAAAAAACCTTTAATAATTTACCCAAAGTAGAAAGTTTACAGACCACATTCTTTCATAACAATCCAATAAAACTAGGAATCAACAATAAGAAGTGAACAAAATATTTTTAAAAATAAATTTAGGAATAGTCTCATAAATAACCCCTTAATTAAATGGGAAATCATATTTAAAATGACAAATTTTTCTCAAATGTGTTAATGAAATATTTCATTACCAAAACCTATCAGATGTAAGTAAGATTTATAGAAAATTATATAGCCACATGTGATATCTTTAATTTTGAAAACAGACCAAAAACCAATGAACAAAGTATAACCTCAGAAATTAGAACTAGAAAACAATTTAAAAAATGAAGGCAGGAGGTATGTGTTAATAAAGATAAAAGCATATGTTGATTCACTAGAAAACAAAGGAAGAGTTGAAAAGATAAATGAAACCAAAAGTTGTATCTGAAATGATAAATAGAATAGATATTTCCCTGCTGATTCGGATTAAATAAAAAGAAAGAAAGAAACGTTGTACCATGTTGGTAACAAGAAAGGAGAAACGAATATGGAAGAGATTAAAAGAAATATTAGAGGTTACTATGTACAACAATATGGTAATATATTATAAAGTCTGGAGAACACAGAAAGGCTCCTATTAAAACATTAACATTTGAAACAGACCTAAGAAGAGTTAGAAAACTGGAATAAACACAGAATAGACAGAAATGGCAATTATAGCGCTACTATTGAAAAAAGGAAGTGGGCTCAAATGGCTTTCCAGATGAGATCAATATAGAAGAACAGCAATGCCTATGTGTAGCTGATAATTTCAGACTACAGAAAAGATAGAAAATTTCTCATGTATGTGTGTTTGCAATATTTAATGTTTATATGTGTACATAATATTTTATATAGTGAAGCGCAAGTGTGGATGCTTGTTGTATTTTACATTGCCCCTACTTTTTTTTCTTTTAATGGAGTAACATCTAAACATCTTTGAGAGTATAAAGTTCTTTGAGAAGTTTTCTTTTGCTAATTGCTCTGAGACTGTTTTGAATAAAGTAATTTGCTTTGATTCCTTAACTGGTCTCCTTTTAAACTATTCATTCTTATAGTAGGTCTATATTGACCATGACTGAGATTTTTGCATAGGTTCTGTAAGAATCTTTTTGAAATCGTTCAGGAGTAGACCAAAGAGATGAGAGAATTTATATCTTACATTTCCTTTGCTGGTTTAGATCCTGTGGTCCCTGTGGGTTAGAGGAGGTTAAAAGAGGCTGCCTAGAATGGAGAGTGTCGTCTTTCTGTTGACTTGCCTTCCACAACACCTGCTCTGGAAGCCTGCCGCTGGTGGGTAGAGTCCCTCTCTTCAACACCTCCACCAGGAGAGAGTTCTGACAATAGGTTGTCTTCAGCTCCGAGCACAACCCCCTAGTCACTGACCCCTCTTCTCACTCCTACTGGGGTTTCAGTGGATTATCTTGCTCTTTCTATGTGCATAAACATTTACTGCAGATGACATTACACTTGTTTTTATTAAGATATGCTAAATGCCAATTTTAAGCAATAATATGTGTTAAAGAATTTAACCACCTATCAGAAAGTCCTGTTTATCACAGCTCCTAAATTTATCTTTGACTAGTCTTCCTCACTCTCTCTCTCTGCTGCTTCCACAATGCGCTGCCCACCATTTTCCCTGGACCCACCAAGGGCCCAGTCACTGCTTGCTCTGCTTCTACTCCTCTTCCCTCCTAATCTTCCTACTCAGCATCTAAAGACATCTTTTTAAAATACGAATCGGATCATAATATTCTTTAGTATAAAATCCTTCAAAGGTTTTCAAGCACATTAAAAATAAAACCCAAACTCCTCACTAAGACCTGCAAAGCCCCATACTATCTTGTTTGACTCATCTCTCCAAACTTACCTTGTACCCCTTGCTGGTTTCTCCCCATTCCTAGAATGTCCCACATTTGGTCCTGCCTCAGGGCCTATCTGAAAACTGTACTCATGGTCAGGAACACTCTTCTTGCAGTGCATAATGTGACCAGCTTTTTCTCTTTACTCAGGTCTCCCTATTAGAGCACCCTGTTTATTTCTTTCCTTAGACTTTATAACCCAGAATAATTCTGTTGTCTTCATTACTCTCTTGCTCATTGTGGGAGGCAGATTTGGAAGAATGACTCTCAATGACCCTTACCTTTGTATGATTCCCTCCCCTTTTGACTATGAGTGAAAACTGGAAATATGATGATATATCATTCCCTCAACTACTTTGTGTTATCTCGCAAAAGGGAGATTATTCAGGTGGGCCTAATTGAATCACAATGGCCCTTTAAAAGCAGAGTGTTCTCTAGCTGGTGGCAGAAGGAGAAGCCAGTGTGATTCACAGCATGAGAAAGACTAGATGTGCCATTGCTCATTTGAAGGTGGAACAGTGCCATACAAGAAAAGACATGGGAAATCTTAGGGGACTGAGGGAGGGCCCAGCAGACAACCAGCAAAGGACTGGGGCCTCCATCCTACAACCATAGGGAGCTAAATTCTGCCAACAACATGAAGGAACTTGGAAGTGGGTTCTTTCTTCCAGGTAAGAGCACAACAAGGCTGACACCTTGATTTTGGCCTTAAGCAAGAACTCCGGCAGTTTATGGCAATTTGTGGCACAATGACAGAAAACTAATATACCTTATAGAATGTAAGCTTCCTGAGGTCAAGGGTCTTGTCGGTCTTAGTCATCACTATGTCACTAGTTCCAAGGACAGCCTAGAAGATATCAGACACTCAAATGTATTGACGGATTGGCTCCATAAATGATTGACTAATGAATGGCAAATATTAGTTGGAAAGCCAAATAATGAAATAATGAAAGAGAGGTCCTTCCATCCTGGGTAGCTGGTCATGATCTGCTTATGACTGTTTACTCGGTTACATGATTGCATTTAACTTTTCGACAATGTCATCAGTTCTCCAGCTTTAATGATTCTAATTATTGGAAATCAGTTTTCTTAGTGGCATATCTGTTGTAATAGAGAGGCAGGACATTCAAATTCTTTGTTTTGCTTCACTTTTTTTGCTCCTTAGTTGGGTTACTTTGGACAAGTTATGTAAGGCTTCTGAGTCTCAGTTTTTCCATTTGAAAATTGGAGATTATGGGGGACCGTAAGATGGATATCACTGATATTTAAAAAAATACATTATAACTTTCATTTTTTCAAGTACTCATTATTCTTCAAGCTGTCATCTTGTGAACTCTGTTACAGAAATTATCTGGAAACAAAGTATACCATTTTACCACAAGAGGGTGTATTTAACCTTTGCAGGCAACAAAGCTTAATATTTAAAGCCTCTCTTCACAGACATGGACTTTTCAGAGGATTTAATATGTATGAGATCAATTCCAAATGTCATCATCAAATTATTTAGGAGATGTGTGTGTGTGTGTACGTGTGTGTGTGTGTGCACACGCGTGCAGAAAATCTACAAATCCCTCCCATGTGTTTTCTGATGAATATGAAATGGGAACCACATTTGACATTTCCTCCATCAAACAGTAAAGCTCTGGCATTAAAACAAGAAATTGTCCCATGAAAAGGACGGGGATTTCATTTGGAATCTAAAAAAAAAATAAAACAAAAAAACGGCTCAAAAGTACTGCAGCAAAACATGTCTTGCCTTTTGGAGCAAGTCGAATGGCCCATGGGTGGAAAGTCCAGACCCAGAGCATCAAGTCTAAGTGATGTATTTTCCTTTCTAAATTATCCCATTTGATAATTCAGATTTCTTTTCTGACCCTCAAACAAACTTCTTCCTGCTGTTCTTTTTTCTACATCAGAGAAATTCTAGCTAAGACTCTCTGCCCCAGGTGAGAAAGCTATGTGTTCCATCTCACAACAGGCTTGCCGGCTCAGGCCACCAGCTCATGATAATATTGTGCCTTATCTCATTATTCTTTTTCTCTTCATTTTCCCCAAAGCAGGCACAGAAGAAAGAGCCTAGGCTTGAGGATGGTCACATTTTGAACTTGAATCTTTTGACCACTTATCAATTGAATTACTTTGAATAAGTTAAGACTTCTTAATTTCAGTTTTTCATTTGAAAATTGGAGACCACAGTCATTAAGTCACAAGTCTGTTGTGAGGTTTAATGAAATAATAATAGTGTGGTAGTATACTTTCGGAGAAATACAGGTGTTTTGGTTTTTCTCCTCTTTTTCCTCTCCCCTGTATTTGTTCTGCCAAAGGAAATAGCTCTTTTATGCTTCTTTGCTTTGGAAAAAGATTTCAATTATAGCAGAACTTGCTTGCAAGCCACTTCCCTTCCTAGTTTCTGTTTTACTAAATTTTGAGCTTATTGATGAATTTCCACTAAGGGATACAGAGAGAGAAGGAGAGTGGGAGGGAGATAGATTATAGGTTTGTTACCTACAATAAAAACAGGACAGAAACAGGGTGAGAGCAACAGCATGAAGTCACTTACCTCCTCATTAAGTGTCAAGAAACTATGGAGAGTAAGATGAGCTCTTCTCAGGATGCGTATGGAGGCTGTACCTTAGGTTCCAAGGATTGCAGCCCAGGCACTGATTCCTACTCTTCACCTATAGGTGGCATGAAAGTAGAGAGTCTCTAAATCTCAATAAATCACTATAGATCCAGAAAATGAGGATTTCAGCAGGGTTATGATGAACTAGAGATTAGAAGCCTTTCCCACCATTGCTAAATATTACATTAACCTTCTTGATTATGTTACAATTTTTACAAGGGTAAAAAAATTCCCAAATGATTGAATTTTCTGTCAGCCTAGTGGTAGTAGGGCTCCAAGTTAGATTGAATTGAACTTAAAACAAACAAACAAACAAAGAAATGGGTATTTCCTGCACATCTGAGTTTGTGTACTGAGAATCACTCCTGCTACATTTATAGCACCCATAGATGAGATCTAACACTTGGAAAGTTAATGGCAAAACTATTTTTTTTTGATAACTAACTGAATTCTTGGACAAGTTGCTTAATATCTCTGAGTCCCTAGTCTTTTCTCTGATGATAGAATGTGGCCATATAATCTACATATCCCTGCAAGTTCTTACATGTTTTTATTCAGTACCTGCTCTATGCCAGGGACTGAAGCAAGAGATGGGAAAAATGATGATGAGAAAAATTAATCATAGTTTCTGTTAACATGGAGTTTATAGATTAGAAGAGAAAAAAGATGCTAGTAAAATAATCTTACAAAAAATGTAACATTATTATTGTAATGACTGCTATGAAAAAGAGGCATGTGTAATCCGAAGTAGTGGGTTTTGAAATAGTTGGGGCCAGATTGTTCTGAGAAGTCCTGCCAGGACAAATGATGGCTTGGATATGGGGGATAAAGGAGAGGGAGTGTGAAGAAAATTCTAGGTTTCTGGTCTGACTGATTGGATGGATGGTAGTACTATTCTCCAAGAAGGGAATGCTGAAAGAGAACTTGCTTTTGTGGGAAGATCATTGTGCTAAGTATTATTCATGTGTCCCACTAGTTCCCTGATTTAGCCCCAGGAGGCTGACCTGTGCAGAGTGCCTCAGCAGGTCCCACATTTTCTGATTGAGTTTTGTCAATGATCAGAGGTGACACAGGGCAGCAAGGGACTGAAGTCAGATTATTTATTCCCTCAGTTCACTGTTCCTTGTTGATATCCTTTTATTCTGTCTGCATCTTGGGAAAAAGTTCCTTCATTAATTTTTTTGTTAAATTATTCTTAATTTATTTTAACTGGAAAGTGCTATTTCTTTCTTGTCAAGATGCTGACTGACACAGCAATGAATTCACTTTTGCTTATGTTGGGTCTGAGGGGATTTTGAGATATGCATGAGGCAGGTATATGGAAATATGGGACTGGAGCTCAGAGGAGAGGTCCAAATGAGTTAATGTTAGTCATCTACTAACATTATATGTTAAATGTGTTAGTCATATACTTAGAGGTAATAATTAATCGAAGCCATAATACAGCCATATTGTTTGAGAAGAGAGCATAAGTAAGAAAAAAAGACCTATGACCAGTCCTGAATATCTCCAACATTTATTGGTTGGGTAGAGGAGCATGATCATGCAGAAAGAATCAGAAAAGAATGTACAGGGAGCCAAGAGAGTATTTTGATACAAAAGGAGTTATTAACATGATCAAACACCACTGGAAAATTAAGTAAAATTAAAGACTGAGAAAAGTTTATTGCTTATAGTGACAAGGAAGTTCTCAATGTCCTTAGAGCTGTTTTGAGGAGTGATTGGGGGTGGAAGCCATTAAAATGTATTGAGAATGGCTTGGGACATGAGGAAATGGAGATCGTGAGTATAGAAAATACTTTGAGGAGATGGAAGGAGAAGAGGAAGAGAGAAAAGGGATGATAGCTGGAGGAGAAATGAGACATTGAGTGGAAGTTTTTTTTTTTTAATGGGAGAGACAAGTTCATAATACATAGAATAAATCAGTTTGAGAGATGATTTAAATATAAATCAAGTTGAATAATTTTCCAAATATCCATGGTGTTATGTGATGGTGACATAGCAGAAGAAATAAGAATGGTCTCTCTTTGAAGAGTGATCAGCATTTGAAGGCACTGGACAAAGAGGATGAACACATCTAATTGGATGAGAAGAAAGGAGGAGTGAGATGAGGATAATGGGCCTGTTTTAAGAAAGGTTCTTATTCCTGGTGTCACATGGTGTCATGTCAAAAGTATCAGTTACTTCTTATTGCTCTGAGACATTGAGGTTAATCAAAAATGATTAGAAACAGGGAGACCCAAATTGAAGGAAAATCAGTCAGAAACGAATGTCAAGCTCTCAAGCAAACCAGGTGAGTTCACAAATCAGAGTCAGAAAAGGACTGGGGTTCTCTAGGCTGAGATCAAGTCCTAAGAGGAAGTGCCATAATTGAGACTTTCCAGCTGGAACAGAGAGAATTGGAAACGAGGATGGCAGTAGAGAGGCCCTCTGAGTTGTTTTTACCCACAACTCTTCTTACACCAAACCCGTTGGGGATTTTCCACACTAACAACCAGTTCTCTAAATTTATGGTCACCAATTGGGCGTGTTTCGACTCAGTTCAATTTTGACACTAACTGCTTAGTTAGTGTCAACTCCATTGATGTAAGGGTTCAGTCCCAGAAGACTGTCCCCACTTCATATGCCAGTCCCAAGTCCCAGGTTGTCACCTGTAATTGTGACAAACAGGCTTAAATAAGGGCTTCCCACACCCCTTTCTTAGGTTTGATAATTTACTAGATCTGCTCACAGAACTCAGGAGAATGCTTTACTTGCTATACTGGTTTGTTATGGATACAACCTAGGAACAGCCAAATGGAAGGAATGCATAGGGCCATGTATGGGGGATAGAGCAGGGAGCTTCCATGCCCATTTTGGGAGCATCACCCTCCCAGCACTTCCATGTGTTCACCAACTCAGAAGCTCTCTAAATCCCATTGCTTAGAGTATTTTAGGAATATTAATTATGTAGGCACGGCTGATTAAATCATTGGTGATTAACTCAATCTCCGACCCATCCACCCCGACCTCTATCCTTGGAGGTCAGAGAGTGGGGCTAAAAGTTCCAACCCTTTGATCATGCTTTGATCTTTCTTGTGACCAGTCTCCATCCTGAAGCTTTCTGGGGGTCCCCAACCTCTAGTCATATCATTCACATACAAAAGATACTTAGCACTCTGGAGAATCCAAGAGTTTTAGGAGCTGTGTGCCAGGAACCAGAATTGAAAGACCAAATTTTATGTTTTATTATCATAGGCCATCATTCTCATATGAGCCTGAGAAGATAAGGGGTCTCTGAGCTTGCAGGATAGCAGGCCTGAAGGTGGGTTTTACTTTACTTGGGAGATGAAAGCCCTAGACCTACTTAGAGATAGAGAAAAGAGATGATTATGATAAAAGAGAAAATGGATTTTAGAACATTGGCCAGGACATCTGGCATTGCTTCTCAAGGACTAAAAGGAGAAAGGTTGGTGCAAGAAGGGAAGAGTGATGACACTTTAGAAAGACTTTGAAATGGAGAGAGGAAAATACGTTCAAACAATTCAATATGGCTTCAGCCTTCTGGGAAGGGAGGTGAAGTCACCAAGGAGAGTGAAGAATGCAGCTAGAGTAGGCTGGCTTCTCTGCATTCCATCCACAAATGGGTAAGTCTGAATAGGGGGAAAACACATTGCTTGTTTTTGTGGACTAATTGATACGACTGCTCTCAGTGCTGCCTAAGCATCTTTGAGTCTCAATTCCTCAATTGTCCCACCAGAGTCTAGTGGAAAACAACATTCCCCCTCTGCAATTTCTAGCCTAGGAGACTTGTTTGCCTGGAGAGAAAGTTTGATTTCCCAGTGTTGGACTGTTCCAGTCTCCTAGCAGTGACATCTCCTCGGACAAATGCTCCCGAACAAAAAACCAGTACAAGCATCTAGCTGTGAAGAAAAATTCTCAGCATAAAATGGTCACCATAAAACACACAAGTGAGGTCTTCAAAGTCAAACCCTTTTTGTCTCAAGCTAAAAGCTATTGCTAAAGATAAATGCTTCTTATCTCTGGCTAAGAATGAAAACTGCAGGTCTCAACTCCAAGCAGAAATAGAGTGCTTTTTCCTGCAGAGGATCACAAGCAGAGTGGTAAGCTGTGGCATCGCTGCTTGGCTAAGGTCCTCCAAATAGCCACACAATCATGATGTGCCAATTCCATGAGAAAGTCCAGGCCTTTTACACTGCAGGTTCTTGTGAAAAAGGTCAACTTTAGAAAATAGTTGTTCTTTCAACTACAGTTTGCAGTGATGCTGGGACTATTATTATGGTTCTTTTGGGGGTTCCTTCCTAGAATTGTTATTTTCATCATAATTCTGTTTCGCCACTTTTGACAAATGTATACTTTTCCTTATTTATGGGATAGATAAGATTTAAGAATTCTATTTTACCCTTAAAGGGGCCCCTCAAGCAGATTTCCCTTTTGTACAATTATACAATTATTACATTGACTAATTTAAAGAAAGATTTAAAAATGCAAGTGCTGAGGATTTGGGGATTTCTAATGGTGTATTGCAGATCTCACTGAAGAATTTAGTTTAACATTTATAAATACAAGTGAACATCAGATATTAATTTTGCTATCTTCATCTCTTACCTCCTACCATGATCTCATCATCTCTATCCACATTTGGACGCTTGCCCAAACACGTTGACCACAGAGGGTTCTGACTTCCTCTAACCTGTCTTCCCTTCAACCTCCTTTGGACAGCCCTTCTGCAGGGCCTATGTGTTGACCACCTCCAGAGGTGTTACTCATGTCTTTGCCTGTGTGTGGTGCACTCTGTGTCTTTGCCCATAGTGGGTCTCATTGCACTTTGGAACTCTGAAGATTTCTGAGGTCTTCAGCTCTGAACTTTCTTTGCTTATAATCTCCTTATCTTCAACATCTTCTTTGTCCTTACCCCTATTAAATTTATTTTTTCTCCTTTTCCCTCTTGTTCCTTAAGTAAAGTAAAGTCATCTTCCTTTACTTTCCTTTCTCTTTACTTACGGTCAGCTATTTCAGTGATGCCTTACATAATGCACGGTAGCCTGGGTCTTTCACCAAACCTCATCTGTGCCTCACCAAACCCCATTCTAAAACTGCTCGTATTCCTGGGTCTTAGGTGTTATCGGAGAAAATTTGATCACATATATGCACATGTGTATACTAATTTAGAACATTACAAATCCATTGTGTTCAATTCAACAAACATTTATAGAGGATTACTGTATGCGAGTCATTGTTATGAACTTCTAGGGTGTATTTTGAAGTTCATGTAGGGGAAACACATTGTCATAAAGGTAAGAGAAAGGTTTCAAAATGAGTAAAACTCTGGTAACTCATAAGAATACAAATTTACATCTGTGCTCTGAGACTTACCCCTTAACCATTGGTGTTGCTGTGACCTTGCTCTCATTTTGCTTTGTTATCATACATCTCAACTATGGTGGTTTCTGCTCTAAGCAGCCCACTAGCAACATACACATATTTCTGGAACATCTCTGGCAAGTCTCTGCTTGAGTATTACTCATTAATCTTTTATTTATTGGGCTTAGTTTGCATCCTGCAGAGAAAGTTGTACTATATGAGCAGCATATTGGACCATAAAGTGTGAATATAACTTATTTCCTTTTTTTCTTTCTAGTGGCCACAGTCCAGGAAGGGATGATAAAAATGTTCTACTTTCTTCTGGCTCTGAGGGAATAAAGAGGGGTGAGTGCTGTAGACGTCTTAAATGTGGATAACATGCGAACCCAATAATGTTAATTACGAAGGCGGGGGGCAAGAGGGAAGAGGAATAATGAGGCACAGACCAAATCTCCTTAACTATTTGCATATTCTAATTTCAGGTTGCCTATATCAGATAATTATGTGTGTGTTTAGACTAGAAAAGTACTCTTCTTCCTGACTATGAAATTTATACCTTGTTGGAAAAATATATAGGAACTTGTCCCTGTCGTGAGTTAAATCCTAAGAGTGAACTGGTTGTTATTTGTAGCTGGAGAGATAAATGAGATAGTTTATAAAATGTTTAGGGATCTGAGAGAGGAAACTTACCACAACTGTTTGGAATTTCTCTGTTGACTTTAGCGTAGAGTTTTTGGTGATGAGAGTTTAGAAATTACAACGTTAACATAAACTATATGCTGTATGACTCTATTTTACAGTTGAAATAGCTCAAAATGGCATCTGACTAGTAGCTCTTTATGATCTCTTTCAGCTTCCCATTAAACTATTTTTGAAGACAGAATGAGATTAAAATACAGCCTAATGAACAATGCCAGAATGTGGAGCAAGGGAGTTGGGGCCTAAGGGAGAAAAATCAACCAGGTTTTCCCTCCTGGCTAACTCAGACTTTACTTTATCATGAATAATATTCCCACTGAAACAAAAGTAGGGAGATATTTCATATCTCAGTACACATTCTGAACCTGGGGAGGCATTCGTTTATTATATAGATTTACCCTTTTGCAATTCTTAAAGACATAACTTCCAGAGGGGAAAAAAGCAAGTAGGAAAGGAGAATTGGAGGGCCTAGCCATGATGGTGACAATACTCTAAGTACAATGTGGAGGAAGGGCATTGGGACAGTGCATGCTGAATTGTGGACTCTAAGCACTTGATTGTTTTGAAGCATCAGGGTATCAGGCAGGAAGAGTGAGAGACAAATCCCATCTCAGTAATTAGAACTATGTTAGATGAGTGTTTGCTAGATTGGGGCAGGAACTGTATTTATAAGCCTGCACTCCAGCTGTAGACCCTAGAAAGGGTACAATTGACTCTAAAGTAGGCAGTGCATGGGACCAAGACCAATGAAAATTTCTTCTTGCTTATAGACCTAGGGTCTTGAAAAAACAAACCAACCTCTATTTTTATTCAAATATGCATAAAATTAAGAATTCAATGTAGGGAGCTGTAAAAAAAATACTGCCAGAGTCTACGTAGGCTCATGGTTTTAAATACCATCTAAATGTTGATGACTCCCAAACATGTATTTCCAATTCAGGTCTTTCTCTCAAACTCCAAGCTTATATGTCTAACTGCCTAGTCAGCATCTCCACTTTCATATTTAATAAGCATCTCAAACTAATCACATCTAAAACTGAACTCCTAATGCCTCCCTTCCCTAAAACCTGCTCTAATTAATTATAGCCTTTCTCATCTCAGTTGATGGAAGGTCCATTCTTTCAATTGTTCAGACCTCAAATCTCAGAGTCAAGTTCATCTCCTCTCTCATATATGACATCATTAAGAAATCCTGTCTCCTTTGCCTTCAAAGCAGGTCCAGAAACTCTACTGCGACCACATCTACTGTTACCACCCTGGTGCCAGCATCTTCATCTCTTGCCTGGATTATTACAATAGTCTCTTGACCATTTTAATCACAGTAGCCAGAATGATCATTTAAAAATGGAAATTAGATCATTCCATTCCTCAGCTAAAAACTCTTCAATGATTCACAGTAAAAGGTCAATTTTTTTCAAAGACTTAAGAGGCCCTTACATTATCAGGCATCTTCTCCTCTGCAATATCTCTTGACCTTATTTTCTTTCTCCTTCCTTATTGTAATTCAAAAGTGTTACTTTTTCATACAAAGGCAACAACAAAACATTTTCTGCAAGAGAATTTGTCAGTGATATGTGCCCATGTATCCTGAAGAAGGTTATTTAAAATAGACTGTATCCATCTGAGAGAAGAAGCAAAAAAAAAAGATTGAGATTGTGTAAAATCTTGATAGGAAAGAATGAGTGAAGATGAAAAGCATGTATATTAAATAAACATGTCCGAATAAGCTGTTTAATATGGTTTCCAAACTAAATGAAAAGTCAAAAAATATTCTTAAAGGAGAAGATATTTAAGGTCAAAACGATATTGAATTATAATAAAGTGGGCCTCAAATTCAAGACTTTACTAACTAAATAATGGAAGTAAGAAGAGGAAGTGGGCAATAGATAAGTGTGGAATTCTTTTTAAGTGCTAAATTTTTTCTAGTTCCCCAGCTTTATTGAAATATAATAGGCAATTAGCTGATCATATTTACATTGTACAATTTAATGAGTTCTTTTTCAATTATAGTTGACATATAATAATATATTAGCTTCAGTCATATAGCATAGTGATTAGAGCTCAAGTGATCACTTCACTAAATCTAGAGCTCCACTTCCCCCTTACATATTTATTACAACATTGTTGGCTATTTTCTTTATGCCACACTTTATATCTCCATGACTATTTTGTAACTATGCATTTGTATTTCTTTTTTTAAATTAATTTATTTTAATTAATTTCAAGTATATAGTACATTGGTTAGACATCTATATAGTTTGTAAAATGATCCCTCCAGTTGCTCCCTCCCTCTCCTGACCCTTCACCTAGCCAATGTATTCATGCTAACTGCATTTTCTATGCCATGCTCCCCATCCCTGTGACCACACGCTAGCTACTAATTTGTACTTCTTTAAACCTTCACCCCATTCTCCCAGCCCTCCAACCCTCATTCCCTCTGTCCGTCACCAAATTGTCCACTATATTTGTGAGTCTGTTTTCGATTAGTTTGTTCTTTTTATTCCTTAGATTACACATATAAGTGAAATAATATAGTGTTTATCTTTCTCTGTCTGACTTAAATACCTTCTAGGTCCATCAAAACAATATCTTTATCCATCCTCTTCCTTTTAGTCTGTGTGTGTCTTTTAATCTGAAGCGAGTCTCTTGTAGGCAGCATATGTAGGGGGTCTTGGTTTCTTATCCTTTCAGCTACTCTATCTTTTGGTTGGAGGACTTAATTCTTTTCTATTTAAGGTATTTATTGATAGAAATGTAGTTGTTACTATTCTTTATTTATGTTTTGATACATATTTTTTCTTCTTAAAGATCCCTCCAACATTTCCTGTAATACCGGCTTTGGTGGTGATGAATTCCTTTAGCTTATTTTTGTCCGGGAAGCTCGTTACCTGTCCTTTGACTCTACATGATTGCTTGGCTGGATAAATTATTTTTGGTTGTAGATCCTGAGTCTTCATTATGTCAAATATTTTTTTGCCAGGCCCTTCTGTCCTGTATAGTTTCTTTTGAGAAATCAGCTGCCAGTCTTATTGGTGATCCCTTATAGGTAACTATTGGTTTTTCTCTTGCTGCTTTTAATATTCTTTCTTTGTATTTAACCTTTGGCATTTTAATTATGATGTGTCTTGGTGTGGACCTCTTTGGATCCCTGGTTTTTGGGATTCTCTGAGCTTCCTGGGGTTTTATGTCCATTTCCTTCCCCAGATTAGAAAAGTTTTCTATCATTATTTCTTCAAACAGCTGTTTGACATCTTGATTTTCTTCAGTTACGCCGATCAGATGGATATTTGGACCCTTAATAGTGTCCCATATGCTCCTTAAATTATTTTTGTAGTCTTGGCATCTTATCTCTTGCCATTCTGATTGAGTGTCCTTGGCTTTCCCATCCTCTAGATAGAGCATTTGAGCCTTTTCTTTATTCACTTTGTTTATTTCTTTGTTTATTCAATTTAATATACTTCTCATCTCAGATAATGTGTTCATTTCAGACTGATTCCCTTTTATAATTTCCACTTCCATTTTTATGCTTTTTATCTCTTTGTTGGAATTCTCTACACTTCCCAAAAGTTCATTGAGCATCTTTATAACCAGTGTTTTGAACTCTGCATCTGTTAGATTACTTGACTCCATTATATCGGTATCTCTGTTCTGTTCTCTAATATGGTTTCTGCTTCTTTATCTTACCATTTTGGCTGCCTTTCTATGTCTATTTCTATGTACTAAGCAAAGCTCCTAAGTCTCTCAGTCTTATTAGTGTGGATTTGTGAAGTAGGTGTCCAGTGGGACAGCCCTGAGAGGGGTTCAGCTGCAGGCCAAATAGCCTAAGCCTCTACCCCTCCAGGGCCACCTGTTAAGATTCGGCAAGCAATCCACAGATGCTGTGCTTATAGCTGCCTCAAAAGGCCACAGTAGAAACTGAGGCCAGCTGCCTCCAGTGTGAGTCTAGGCGTTGCTCAGCAAGAAGTACTTGACTTGCTGAGGATGTACCTGGATGTGGCTTGGGTGGGGCTGTGAGTTGGGGGAGGTGGGGTTTTGGGGCATCCTCTGGGAGGAGTGACCTCTGTTATTCAATTTGATGACATCACGGATATAGTGGCGCTGCGTCTGCACATTGAGAGAGGGGAGGGCTCAACAGAGAACAATGGAAACTGAGAGCACCTCTGTGCAGATCGAGTCTCGCCTCAGACCTCACTTCAAAAACATCCCCCTGTAAGTCCCTGGTGCCCTCTGTGTGCTGCCGAATAGGCACTGGTGCTCACAGCGAGCAGGTACGTCACTAGGAAAATCCGCTTGCAGATACTTCCCCTTTAAGAGGAATCTGCCGCCGCTGCTGCCTCAGCCTCCTTCTCACTCAGCCGTGGAAGACTGGGCAGCCCTGTGTCCTCCCCCGGTTCTACCTTCTGCCGTTGCAGGGTGATTTCTCGGATTTCTCCCTAGTTGTATGGCTTGTTCATCAAGATCTCAGGTGGTTTTTCCTTGCTGCTTGCTTTTGTTTCCATCACAATTTTGATATGGTCACCAGAGGGATGAACAGAGCCTCTATCATCTATGTCAATTTTTCCTCCTCTCATTTATATTTCTTAATTCTTTCACCCTTTTTCACCATCCTTCTTACCCTCTCCTGTCTCATAGTCCTCAAAATATTCTCTGCATCTATGAGTTTGTTTCTGGTTTTGTTGTTATTATTGTTTATTTTGTTCTTTAGATTTTGCATGTACATGAAACCACGTGGTATTTGTCTTTCTCTGTCCGACTTAGCACAATACCCTATAGGTTCATCAAGGCAATATCTTTTTTCATCCCCTTCCTTTTAGTCTGTGTATCTTTTAATCCTAAGTGAGTCTCTTGCAAGCAGTATATGTAAGAGTCTTGTTTTCTTATCCATTCGGCCACCCTGTCCTTTGGTTGGAGCACTTAATTCTTTTCCGTTTGAGGTAGTCATTGATAGATATGTAGTTATTACTCTTTTTTATTCATGATTTTGATACATATTTTTTCTTCTTAAAGAAGTCCCTCCAACATTTCCTGTAATACTGGCTTGGTGGTGATGAATTCCTTTAGCTTATTTTTGTTTGGGAAGCTCTTTATCTGTCCTTTAACAGTGAATGATAGCTTTGCTGGGTAAAGTATTCTTGGTTGTACATCCTGGATTTTCATCACTTTGAATATTTTGTGCCAAGCCCTTCTGTTCTGCAAAGTTTCTTTTGAGAAATCAGCTGCCAGTCTTACAGGTGCTCCCTTCTAGGTAACTAACTGCTTTTTTCTTGCTTCTTTTAAGATTCTCTTTTTGTATTTAACCTTTGGCATTTTAATTATGATGTGTCTTGGTGTGGGCCTCTTTGGGTTCCTCTTTTTTGGGACTATCTGAGCTTCCTGAGGTTGTATGTCTATTTCCTTCACCAGGTAAGGGAAGTTTTCCATCATTATTTCTTCAAATATCTTTTCCACTTCATGTTCTCTCTCTCCTCTGTCAGGTACCCCTGTTACGTGGATGTTTTATATTTAATTTTGTCCCAAAGACTTTTTAAATTATTATTGTATTCTTGGTTTCTTTTTTCTTGTCATTCCGATTCGGTGACCTTGGCTTCCCCATCCTCTATATTGGTGGTTCGATCCTCTTCTTCATCCACTCTGTTAATTCCCTCTAATAGAATCTTTATCTCAGATATTGTATTCTTCATTTCTGACTGGTTCCCTTTTATAATTTTCATTTCCATTTTTATGTTTTTTTTTTAAATCTGTTTGTTAAAGTTCTGAGTTCATCTACTCTTCCCCTAAGTTCATTGAGCATCTTTATAGCCAATATTTTAAACACTACATCTGTTAGCTGCTTGACTCCATTATTCCTGGATCTTTGTTCTGTTCTCTCATATGGTTTCTGCTTCTTTGTCTTACCACTTTGGCTGCCTTTCTGTGTCTATTTCTACATACTAAGCAAAGCTCCTAGGTCTCCCAGTCTTATTTGCATGGCTTTGTGTAGTAGGTGTCTAGAAGCACAGTCATGAGAGGCATTCAGCTGCAGGCCAAGTTTAGCCCCAGCCTGTGCCCTCTGAGGCCATGTGTTAAGACTCAGCAAGCAGTTCACAGATGCTGTGCTCATAGTTGCCTCAAGAATCCTTACCAGAATTCGAGGTCAGCTGCCACCAGTGTAGGACTTGGAGCTTGCTATGCAAGTTGCACAGGACTCTCCTAGGACACAATTGGATGTGGCTTGGGTGGGGCCATGAGTTGGGGGAGACCGAGTTTCAGAAAATCCTCTGGGTGGAGCGACCTCTGTTATCCAGTTTGGTGATGCTGAGTCCTGACATTCTGAGTGAGGAAGGCTCAACAGAGGAGCAATGGATACCACCAGCACTTCTTCCCAGGAGAGAGCCTTGCATCTGGCCCTCACTCTGACAATTCAGCATCCCCCTGTAAGTCCCTGGTGCCCGCCGAGCGGCCGACCTGGCTCTGGTGTTCAGATCGAGCAGGTCCATCACAGTGAAAGTCTGCTTGCGGACATGGCCCCTTTAAGAGGCATCTGCAGTTGCTGGCCTCTGCAGCTTCTCTTGAACGGGCAGCCTCACGTCTTCACCCACTTCTACCTTCTACCATTGCAGGTTGATTAATTATTTCTCTACCTAGTTATAGGGCTTGCCCATCTAGACACCAGGTGACTCTGCTTGCTGTTTGCTCTGTGTTTCCATCACAACTTTGATCTGGTGGTAAGAGCAGATGAAGAAAGCCTCTATCATCTATGTCATTTTGACTTCTCTCTCTTAGTGCTAAATTTAATAGTAAAAGTGCCTATTTGAAATAGAAAATGCTCAAAAATACCATTTTATTCTTCACTAAGTAGTTAAAGAAAAAGAGGTTAAACATAATTTGCCAAGTATAAAGCTAACTACCATTAGAATTAAAAACTGTATATAATGAAAATATGCAGCCAAACCCAAAAAACAAAGAAAATGAAACCAATAAAGAAGTTAATGGCCAGAAATCATATAGTAATAGAAATAATAATAAGTAATGAGTAATAATAATTGCTACCATATATTTTACATTTACTGTATGCCAGGATCTGGGCTTAGAAATTTACAATCATTATCTCTCAACCTTTTGTGGTAAGTACTATTATTATTACAATTGTATTAATGAGGAATTTGAGGCTTAATGAGACCCCAGTATAGAAAACAATTTAATATATGATAAAAGTGGCATTTTTCAAATATTAAGTATGAATCATTAAATAAATGTTCATGGAAAAATTCATTAACCATTTATAAGAAACAAACTTCACAACAGAAAACAAAACAAATCCTAAATGTACTTGGCTTAAATAACACACGCACACACAAACACACACAGAAGATATGAGTGAGAGTATCAGGTCATTTTCATCTGCAAGTCACAAGATACCTGCCTCACAGTGGCCTAACAAGGAAGGCTTTTAAATATGTCATATTACAGTGGTCAACTGTGTAAGACATGAAGCTAGATTCTCCAGATTCAAAATCTGGTTCTCTTGCTTTCTAACTACGTAGGCTTGGGTGTCTCAATCTCCTCATTTAAAAAATGCTAATAACAATATCTACCTCACAAGTCATTCTGAGAATTCAATAGTTTTATATATGTGAAGTGTTTAGGATCATGCCAAGCATATAGCAAGTTTTAGATAGGTGTTGTTAAATGTGTGTGTGTGTGTGTGTGTGTGTGTGTGTATGTGTGCGCGTGTGTGCGTGTATGTGTTTCTCCTATAATCTCTGTGAATAGTTTTAGGATCTTTCTGAACATAGCTGTGCAGGCTGCCACTTAAATATTGAATTTCACCAAGTGAGGTAAAACTTCTTTGCTATCCCTTGTCTGAAGATCTATTCACCTACATGCATGTGAACTTGTGTGTGTTTCATTAGTTTTAAAAATAGTTTGATTTCTTCACATGCTTTCAGCCAGGCTCTATTCTTGGTGCCAGGGCCACAACAATGAACCACTGAAAAATTCAGTTCTCATGATGTTTACATTCCAGTAGTAGAGGCAAGGATAAATAAGTGAATCAATACATGAAATAATTTCATGTAAAATATCAGACGAAATCAACAGAAACAACAAAATAAGATAATGATGAAGCTTTGAGGATGTGCTGTACTAGTAGAATCCTGAATGGTTAGTAGTCAGCCTTATGAGGGAGAACATTCCCGACAAAGAGTGTGGTAGGTACAAAGGCTTCGAGGCACAAACAAGTTTTGCCTGTTCCGAGAACAAGAAGGACTGTGGCTGGAGAGGACTAGTAAAATGTAGCAGGAGTGAGTGTGGAAAAGGTGTTTAGAGAACAGTTTACATGTGATCTGGTAGGTCGTGTTAAGGAATTGGATAATGTTATCTATGAACATATTAGGGGAGATGCCAAATGCAACCCTTATTTGCCACCCTCAGCTTTTGTATGAATGCTCACTCTTGGTCCTAGTAGCTTTTTTCCCAGGATTGAGCTTTTGTATTTTTGGAGTGTTTATTAATATGGTACTTTCTCTTTATCTGCAGTTTTGCTTTCCATGGTTTCAGTTGCCTGTAGTCAACCACAGTAAAAATATTAAATTGAAAACTCCAGAAATAATTCATAAGTTAAAAAAAATTAAATGCCATATTACAAGAATTCTGGAAGAAGGGAATTGCTGGTTAATTCTAGGGACCAACAATGTCATCAAACTCTTTCTATTCATTGGTCCAGCTGTCCTCAGGTTGACTTTTTGCCTTTAGTCATATCCTCTCATGGAAGCAGTACAGTTACTACCATGCCTCCAAACATCATCCTGTTTATACAGAATTGCTTCCGAAAAGTAGAAGGAAGAAGGCAGCAAAGATGGTGTAAGGGAACTTCCTGGACTTATTTTCTTCCTTCCCTTCCCTTCCCTTCCCTTCCCTTCCCTTCCCTTCCCTTCCCTTCCCTTCCCTTCTCTTCCC
>NW_011888825.1:6742811-6744661 GCF_000151845.1 Pteropus vampyrus | reverse complement strand
TCCTTCCTTCCTTCCTTCCTTCCTTCCTTCCTTCCTTCCTTCCTTCCTTCCTCCCTTCCTCTCTTCCCAGAAAGCCCTCAGAATATTCCCTATTTTCTCTCATTGGCCAGGGCTAGGTCACATGATCACTCTAGCTGGGGAAATGAGCATTTTTAGTTCTTGAGGTAATAAATGATCTCTAAGGACTAAATGACAGAGAAATGGCCATTTCTCTCTTTAAATAGTGAATTAAAAAATTTACGACCACAGTGAGTTTTCTAAAAATTGGAAAGTCCTCTTAAGCATATAATAGGAAACTTAAAAAAAAGACTTGATTCCAAAAATATCACTTTACTATCTTAAAAAAACTGTAAAAAATGAAAACTTCTATGAGAAAAGAAACAATGAAAATTCATAATCATCCACACAGACTAAATGATAAATTGGTAAAATATATTTGACACATGATATCAAATGAGTCTGAATGTATTGAGACACTCTTATGATTTTAATATTTTTGCATTTTCCCCTCATTTTCTTGTAAGTGACTTGTCCTTTAATTAATCATGTATATCAACACCACCTTGAATAGAATTGGAGATGTTAAGGTATGAGTGTAAAGAGAAAGACCAAATATTCATTTCTTTTTTTTTTAACTTTCAAATTGAGAAACAAAAGAGAAGTCTCAAGGAAAACAGTATGAAGTTTTAATTTTAACGATAGACCAGAAAAATACTACAGAAGGATCCAGGCTGTTTGGGTATGCTAGGAGAAGGTGGTCCTGTGTAGGGAGTGGGATGACAATTGGGGCAGCTTGGACCAGAGGGCCTCGCTAGGGTTATCGTGGCTGGAGGATCAGGGTCAGCATCTTTGAGCAGTGCTTGGAGCCCAGAGGAAAGTGAGCCATCTCCCATAGACCATTCCTCACCACTCAAATGAATATGGCACTGTATGATATTCCTTTTGAGAAGCCAGGATGTTATTATTCTTGTCGTCATGGGATGAAGGCCTTCAATCAACAGATGCCTGGACATCTATTGTGTATTATCCACTGAAGAATGACTTCTTGGGCCTATAGGCTTTGTCTATCTAGCTCATTCAGATTGCCCAACTCCCCTCCTGCTTCTCCAATGGCCCAGGATACTTGCTATATTCCTTGAAACAAGAAATACAAGTCCTTAGCACCTAGCTGAACAGTTGTGGTTTAGATGGCAAAGCCCTAGCACCTGAATTTGGGTGAAAATGGATAGTGGTAACAGAAGTAAAATATTCCCCCAATAGCTGGACTATTATGTTAAACCTCGTCAAAGGTTGGAGACATTTTTCCAGTCATGTCACGAAAAAGTTAATTTTCTAAAAATATTTAGTTAGCCATTTCAGATGATGTAGTTATTTCTCAACTAGTTGAAACTCATGTCCTTATTTGATAGATATATGATTTTTTCTAACCACATTTCCCAAATTCAGATAACGTCTTACATTTTAAAATCAATCAGTGGCAGGTGATAGTCTTCATAGGTCTACTAAAGAATAATATTTGGTTGAATTTCATTTTCTGCAGTTTGTAAGACAAAGTCAATATGCAGTTTTAGCTATAATTCATTTTAAAATTATAAATGTACACTGACTGCTTAAAAGTAAATCATTTCTTCTCTGCAGCCTGAACGTGAATGTCTCAAAGGGGAGAAAAATCCATGTAGTAATAGTGTAGACTATTAAAGCCGAAAGGAGCTTTGGTGCCATCTTGCCCAAATCCATCATTTTGGTGCTGTGGGTGATGAAACCAATGTCCAGAGAGTTTAAATAAGCTGCCCAAGGTCACAGGGCAAGTGCAGAGGAGGACTTCAAGACCCGGACTCTGCTCAATGGAA
>NW_011888825.1:6740481-6742036 GCF_000151845.1 Pteropus vampyrus | reverse complement strand
GGCTGATTGAAGATCAGCACTGTTACAGGCCCAGGAGCAGGGACATACCCAAAGAGTCTAATATGTGTGGGAGAGTCAGTAGACAAATATATAAGCAAACAACATAATTACAAGGTGAGATGGTGATTTTTAATACCAGTGCCCTTAGAGAAAGTGGGCATTGATATTATTTTGGGAGGGATATTTCTACCAGTAGAGAAGGTGGGGCCTCAGAGCCCCTAATCTGGTCCAGGTATAGGTATGACTTCCCTTGCACCCAGGGGTTTGGGGGGTTCCCATCTACAGGTTTCCCTAGCATTGCACTTGTATGTATCTTAATTCTGATCAGTCGTTTTGCGGAAGTCCATTTATTTAATATTTTTAACCTCTTGCATTTGTTTGGTTTATTTAATTTATTTTTTCCCTTTAACTCCTCTCCTACCACCTCTCCCATCCTCTTCTGATTTATACCTTCTGGGAATCAATGTTGCCCTTAAGTCTTTGGAAAATGCAGGGTTGAAACTTGATTTTGACATTCTGGTGACCATAGGTGCCCAGACTGGCCCCTTTTGTTATTTTCACCAGTGTTGAAGCATCTGTGTCTCTACCCCAGTCTGTCTAGGTGGGCTGGCAAAGGTCTCATGAAGATGCAGCCCTTAAGGTCTTCAGGACTGCTGCTTGCTACAGTCACATACTCACTCTGTTGCATTTCTTCCTTACACTTTTCTGGGGTGGCCACAGTGAGAAAGATGCCGAGGGCAGAGGAACACTCCACCTCACATTCTGCTGACAAACTCACAATCAACCCTCCTTTCCTCCTTTCACCACCACAAGGCTTCATAGGAGAGTCACACATTGGTGTTCCACCACAGACTCTCATAGTGGGTCTGTTGGATGTTTATGTTATGTCTGCTAGTGCTCGAAAAGGCAGGGCAGCTAAGCAAGTGCTCGGCTTGGCCGCTTTTATAAGCAACCTCATGTCCTTGTCTCCCACCAGCCTGCTCATGACCCTGTGCATCTCTGAGTTTGCTGGAAGTTCCTTGTGACCTGGAAGCTCACCCATCGTCTTGTGCGGCCTACTTGTTTCACTGAGAGGTACGGAGACAGGTCCAAAGTTCCACTGCAGATTGCAACAGCTTAGAGTGGCCAGTGAGTCTTCTGACTTTCCGTCTATGGTTTTTCCATGATTCCCCACTGCTCCCTGACACCAAGAGTAACCACTCACACAAAGCTAGAGACCGTGTGAAGTGCTCTGGCAGTCTGGTAGTCTCGGTTGGCCACTAATATATCCCGTGGCCTTGGTCAAGATTCTCCTCCTCTGCTGCTGGCAGGATGGCCCTGCTTTCACTGTCCCCTTCACATCACAGCTGCCATCAATGTTCATGAGTGGCACCCTGACTAGGAGAGCTCAGTCACCATAAAGATTACCTAAATTAAGTCCATCACCTGTGGCTGCAGATGGAGAAATAAACCCTGTGAACCTACAGTCTTAAAGTTACAGAGCAAGTAATAGAAGATGCACTAGGCAGCCTTTGACATCTGTGAAACAAGACATAGGAGGAGCCTTATTTTTTTT
>NW_011888825.1:6735591-6737411 GCF_000151845.1 Pteropus vampyrus | reverse complement strand
TGATAGTCTTCATAGGTCTACTAAAGAATAATATTTGGTTGAATTTCATTTTCTGCAGTTTGTAAGACAAAGTCAATATGCAGTTTTAGCTATAAATCATTTTAAAATTATAAATGTACACTGACTGCTTAAAAGTAAATCATTTCTTCTCTGCAGCCTGAATGTGAATGTCTCAAAGGGGAGAAAAATCCATGTAGTAATAGTGTAGACTATTAAAGCCAAAAGGAGCTTTGATGCCATCTTGCCCAAATCCATCATTTTGGTGCTGTGGGTGATGAAACCAATGTCCAGAGAGTTTAAATAAGCTGCCCAAGGTCACAGGGCAAGTGCAGAGGAGGACTTCAAGACCCGGACTCTGCTCAATGGAAGACAGTCAATAAGATGGCTTACCAAGGCTACCACATGGGGCAGATGTAGTTGAAAAGGTTTCTTCCCCTAAATTCCAGGCAAGGGAATTTTTCATAAGGTAACTGGCCTCTAGAGAGGGGAAGTGACTACCTGATTAGTAAATTTGAAAACAACAGCAGCAACACTAATAATACTAGCAGAGAGTTGGAGTTTTTTATGCCTGAATCTTATCTGAGCAAGCACTGTTACCAACATGCAGGGTGGGGAAGGGGAACAGCCTGCCTCTGCCACTGCTTTGGCAAGTCTGATTAGTTATAGAACTTAGTAGCAGACCCATTCATCTCTCAGATGAAAAAATGTCCCCAATATGGCCTCTATCAATAATAAGAATGATTTTTTTGGTTATCATATTTACACTCTGTTCTACTTTTTATTTAGTACTGAGGTAGGGAGGGAGAATCCATATATTGGGATCTCTTTGGAGATGCCTAGAGTAGGACAATCCACTATTTTAGTGGCACCATTTTGAGTGTAGGTTGAATTCAAATTCGATCTGTATTTTCATTCTGACGTTTTACTGCAAGGGTGTATGGACGTGTTTTACTGTTGTGCAGGTTATTAAAGAACATGGAAATGAGTAGAGGTGATATATAATGTGGGGAACCATGCCTCCTGTCTTCCCTCAGCTAAGGAAGCCGGGGTCCAAAGCACATGTTCTCTCTGTTGTTCCACTGAGAAATGAGCTGCTCTTGGGACAAAGTGACCACTATTTCTCTCAGAGGACTGTTTTCAGGTGCTATGGTTTGCTCTGTCTGGAGCTTTGGTCTCTCTATAACAAAACATGTATTTTGTGTGAACCAGAGCCCAGAGACTCAGGCTCTGTTGGGGGGTGGAGTCAGCTACAATCTACGCCCCCCATCTTCATTTCCTTTAGGTGTCAGGTGCCAGCGAGCTCAGGAGAAGCCCCTGCCGATTTATTATTTGCCTCTGTCACCTCGTATGTAGGCAGCAGGACCTCCATCAATAAAGGGCACTAAAACCAGAACAAGCAACTGTGCCACACTTAGGTTGTAAAAACATATCAGATGGATCTGTGGTGTCTCTGTCCAAGGTCAGATTATATTAAAGAACAACTGTCCCAGTGAGAGAATTAACAGAGACTGGTTAGTGAAGTTGGACTTAGCAACACAGACAATGTTTCTGGGTGGGATTGGTCCCAGCATAGCAATGGCAAGGAGCATGTCATTCCTGCCCAGCTAGTAGGACCCCAGAAACCTGGAGTTACCCGTGCAGGAAGGCTTCATGCAAGGAGATCAGTAACAGAGCTTAAGGTGAGTGTACAGCCTTCAGGGGTGGGGCTTCAGGTAGCGGCATGTGAATGACCATTCATTCATTTATTCTTCCTTCCTTCCTTCCTTCCTTCCTTCCTTCCTTCCTTCCTTCCTTCCTTCCTTCCTTCCTTCCTTCCTTCT
>NW_011888825.1:6724939-6733811 GCF_000151845.1 Pteropus vampyrus | reverse complement strand
GAATTACCTGGACTTGGTAGCTTTCAAAGCAACTGATTCAGAAAGTCATGCTAATTACAGTGTCAGAACTCATCTACGAGACCTGGATGCTCCCTTCAGAAAGGAGATGTATTGCAAGGAGAATGAGCCGAGCCCCAAAACTGGTTGTAAAATGTATGTGTTATTGTCTCAACTTTCTATATCAGCTAACTCCCAAATGGTTGCTACGAAGTTAATTCTGCCTCCTTCTCTCCTTCCTCTGTGGTGGGGGAAGTGTTGAAAGAGTAAGGAGAGACCAGTTAGGGGCTGGGGGTGTGACCTTAAACACTGCCCTGACACCCCACCTCTCAGGCTCAGTATGTTTAACCCCTCTGGTCACAATTTTATCATCCATAAAATGTGGGGTGAGGTCTCTCGCAGTCCTGTAACTTTAAGTGATATTATTGCTTTATCTCAAATGAATGGAATAAATCAGCATTTGCTCTTCAGAAATGAGAACTCTACTCTCTGTTTAAATATTTGTGCTCAGATAACAAAGCCCAATAAGGATTTAAACTCTGCCCCCCTATAAATGGCCTTCCAACACAGGGAGCCAGGTGGAATCCATAGTCTGTGACCATCTTTCCTTCTCCACCAAGTGACTCTAACAAGGTGCAGGCACAAATAGAGGAAGGCAAAGCCCAAATTTGGCTTCACTTCTTTGGCAGCCGTTAGGAGGTAAACAATCCTCTAATTTATAGCAGCTCATTACTCAACACCTTGGATTCATTGTAACGAACTGCACTCTTGGAAATACAATGCAGGGCCCTCTGTCCCCACCCCCACTCACTTCCTCCATCTGCTTATAATATTCACTGCTAAGCACATAAAACCCATTAATGTCTCTAAGAATTGGCTTGTTTTTTAATCAAGATAAATATGGACAACTTTAGGATAATTAAAAAAGTACTGGGTAAAAACGACTTCAACATATAAAATTTATTAATAGTGTGTCGTAAGCAGAGCCGATCTATATTACTATCATATTCTTCAATGACCCACTCTATAAATGCTTGCTTTAGTGTTTTTCTAATGTTGTTAATTTATCTATGGCTGTCACTCCAGGGCTGTTAACTTAGAACAAATGACTACTATTAATCACGAAGGGCTATTACATGCCAAGGCCTGGTGTTAAATCAGCTCCAGAGTGGCACGTGTAAGCATCTTCAAAGTAAATTTAAAAACTGCTTCAGCTATTAGAGTTTGTCACAACCACTGGGATTTGATTCACAACCATTGGGTGTTGTAAACATGGAGGAACCCAGAACAAGCTGATGGCATCAATGTTGTTACGTGCAAGACTTGGAAAAGAGGCAGAACTGGGGAAAATGTCTTATACCTGGTACTTGTTGACCCACTGGCTTTCACAGTACAGTGTGAACGATGAATTGTGCAGTGAAAATTCCCATGGAGAATGGAGGAAGCTCAGATGTCTGTGGTGGAAGTGAGGGCAGGGCAGGCAGGTAACAGAAGTGAGTGAGTGTATTAGACCAGGTGTACCACTAAATGAATAGGGGAGGCTCTAGCATTCATTCGTAAAAGGAATGGCCATATCCACACCCAGCGAGCTGTTGCCACAGCATGTGAACTTGCTGATGCAAGTTAGAGCATAAAATCTGTATTTTTATATAAAAATTCTCAACTTTGAAAATGCCACCTGGCTTCAACCTGAGGTGAAATAATACCATGTGGATTTTACAAAACTTATCACAATTGGCCCAACTTGTGACCTCCAACATCTCTTACTTAAGGTTCAGAAAGAATAGATTTTTGACTTAGGGGAAATATTTTTGATCTGTTACTGAGAGATGTTGTAAAGAGGTGGATAAAACCAATCGGCTATCTTAGGTAGGAACCCATGTCATGGTAGATATATTCTAAGTGTCTGTTCTGATAAATGAGTGCAGACTTGATTCCTATGATTTTCAAGTTCAGAAACTTAATGTTATCAGGTTATTCAGGAAGTAGGGTAACCAAACCACACATACACATATACACACTGCTTAGACACACATTCACACACACTAATGTGACATTTACTACTGGACCTCTCGGCTCCTCTTCTCTGTATAGGTGTTACTGACTAAATATTGGTGCCTGGCTATGGTTGGGTAACCTAAATTCATGTTAGAGCAAATATAAACTTGTTGTCTGGTTAATTATTTAAAAATTCCAAGAAGATACTATAAAGCTCTAAAGATACATGTATATTATATTTATATTATATATCTATATGTATCTTCATTGCTTTGTATTGTCTCTAAGAAATTTATCAAATGTGAATATATTATAAACACATATATTTGCATATAGAGAATTTGCAGAAAGAAATTCTGGAAGGAAATACCTATGTAAGTTTGTAGGTGTGTATGGAAGAGTAGAAATTAGGTAAATGGAGCAGGGATGAGAGCAAGACTTCTCACTGTATACTTTTAATATTGTTTTGATTTGTGAAACTTGTGACTGTATCACCTATTCAAAAAGGATACAATTTTCATTTTAAATAAAGTATAGCAGTTAACTAAATTCAATAACTTACTATACATTAGAATTTGGCAGTGGTTTTCCTGAACGTTAGAATCACCTGGGGAATTTTTAAAACTCCTAATGCCTTAGTTGCATCACAGAGCAATGGAATGAGAATCTCTGTGCCTGCGTGTGGAGGTGGGGGAGTGTGTGGGACCGGGGAACAGGCATTGGTATTTTTTAAATTCCTCAAATGATTCCCATGAGCACACAAAGTTGAGAAACACTGAAGTAGACCAAGTGTAAAAGATAAATGTTAAATATTTAACAAAAAAAAAAAGTCTTTAACAATAATAGTTTGTCGAACCGTGGTTCTTCTTAGGAGACTAGCGAGCTCAGTGAAACTCTTCTTAGCATCAGAAGCCATTATGAAATAGAGTTGTGATTGTACTTAGGCATTCCAGAGGAACTTCAGTTAAGCCACAAACTAGTCAGCCTTTGATTCCCTCCTTGTATTAGTAGTAAAAAAAAAAAAAACAAATCTCATGCAAAACTCAAGGCTCAGTCTATTCCTTTGAATATAGGAGAAGCTGGTTTCTGCTTTATCGACTGCTTGATGCTTCACCTAGTCAGGTTATGGGAGAGCTGTGCTCACCATTTATTAGTGGTGCCAACTTTTAATGAGCATAAAGATAATCTGAAGAACTTGTTATAAATCCATATGCCTTGGTGAACTCTCAGGATTCTGATTCAATAGTTCTAGCTTGAGGCTCAGGAATATGAATTTTTAATAAGTCCCTTCAGATGAGTCTGATGAAAGTGGTCCAAGGATCAAAAATGACTTTGGAGGGCAATGGAGTGCTGGAGCTGGCTCTACGGGCTTTTGAGAGCAGATTGTTGTCTATTCAGGAATTTTGCAAGCCAATTGTTAACCCATTGGTAGCTTGAAATTAGTCTCCTGATAATTAGTGGGAGTATTATACCATGGAAAGTAGCAAAAGCTAAGAATCTGAGTGTTTGTTTTCTGGAAAGCCGGTTTACCAACATATTAGAGGCATTAAAGGTTATTTTGGGTTTAAAGGCTTAATTGCCTTTAAATTTAGCTTTTATTTTTTTAACTTTTTATTTTCAAATAAACATAAATTCACAGGAAGCTGCAAAAATATTACAGAGTCCCATGAATCTACCAAGGATGACATCTTTTATGACTGTAATACAATATCAAAACCAAGAAATTAACACTGGTATAGTAACGTCACCTAAACTGAAAACCTTATTCAGTTTTCACCAGTTTTTACATGGGCTCATTTGTGTGTTTGTGTGTGTGCGCACGCACGTGTGCGTGTGTCGAAGGGGGTTCTATAAAGTTTGATAACATGGATAGGTTTGTGTAGCCACCACCATAATCAGAACACAGAACTGATTTATCATTGCAAAAAAGCTGCCTCCTGCTATTCCTTTATTGTCACCTCCCCACCCTATCTCTGTCTCTTGGAAACTGCAAATCTGTGCTCCCTCTTTATAGCTGTCCTTTTGACAAGGTTATATAATGGGAGTCACACGGCATGTAAACTTTTGGGATTGGCTTTTTTTTTTCAGTAAGCATGATGTCCTTGGATCCACCTAAATTGTGGCATGTATCAATAATTCCCTTTTATTGCTGAGTAGGATTACTTGTACAAAGATAGTGGAGTTTAACCAATCACCCAGTGAAGGACATTTGTGTTGTTTCCACTTTTTAGCTGTGAGTAAAGCTGCTGTATACAAGTTCTTGTATGAACATAGTTTTTATTTCTCTGGGATAAATGCCCAAGAGTGCAATTGCTGGATTGTATGATAAATGTATGTTTACTTTGGTAAGAAATTGCCAAATTATTTTCCATAGTGGCTGTACCACTTTACATTCTCACCAGCAATGTGTGAGAGATCCAGTTTCTCCACATCCTCACCAGCACTTGATGTTATCACTACTTTTAATTTTAGCTGTTTTAACAGTATGTGGTGATATATCATTATGGTCTTAGTTTGCATTTCCTAAATGATTCATGAAGTTGAACATTGTTTCTTTGCTTATTTGCCCTCCTCATCTCCTCTTTCTCGAAATGTTTATTTATGTCTTTTACCTATTTTCTAACTGAATTTTTAACAGTTGAGTGTTGATTCTTTATATGGTCTAGATACTAGTTCTTCGTTGGATATATTGTTTATAAATATTTTCTCCCAGACTGTAGCTTGTCTTTTCATCCTCTTAGCAGGCAGGGTCTTTCTCAAAGCAAAAGTTTTAAATTTTGATGAAGTCCAGTTTATCAAATTTTTCTTTATGAATTTAGTGTTTGGTGTCATGTTTAAGAACTCTTTGTCTTAGGTTTATTATTATATCCTTTGTTGTTTCAAAAATTGTTGCAGGAAGCATTTAGTCACTTATTGTAAAATGAATCAATTTTTGTGGATCGATTGCTTGTTTTATTACTCAGGATCTCCTTTATGAAATTCCAGGTGAAGGATGACTTTTAGAATAGTGCCTCTCAAACTTTTCTGTGTATGTGAACCCTCTGGGGTAGTCTTAAAATGTATATTCTGACTCAGTAGATCTGGGATCATCCTGAGAGTTTTCATTTCTAATGGGCTTCACATTGATGCTAATGCTGCTAGTCCAATGACCATGCTTCAAGCAATACAATTTTATGATTCATTGTTTCTCTGATATCTGATTGTGGGACCCATGTAACAAATTGCGTCTTCATTTCCCCAGGAAAAAAGAAGATTGAGATTTTGAAGCACAACTATAATTCATGGGTTCATTTATGTTGGGCATTTTTATGTTCTTATTTTCCTTAGTTTTAATTTATATTTTTATAACAGCAAATATATTCTTATATATTCTTACACATTTTCTCAAAATCTTTCTAGAATGAGGTGAATAATAAACAAAAATTGATGATGAAATTTGAAAGATAGGTTTTCTTTGTTCTGTACCCAGTGTACATTCTATGACTGTGACTCAATTTAGGAAGTGGTTTCTTCCACTTATGCTTTCAATTATGTTTCTCTGTAAATGTGTTTTTAAGTTGTTTTGTACATATGTGAATGTTCTGTTTCTCTCAGATAGATGATAAGTCTTCTAGGATGGGGACTGTGTCTTTTACATCTTTTACAATCTTCCACTGATCCTGGAGCACTTGTCTACACATGGGTAGTGCTGGCTGTAGTGGTTGGAGAGGGAACATGGTTGAATGCAGCTCTCTAGGAAATAGCATGATCTACTGCTGATGAACAGCACATGTTTCTACTAGCTTATAAGACTTGACTGTGACCAGCTGTTCTACAGTTTCCTCCAAAAGCTTCTTGCTTGCGGTGGTTAGGATCACTGGCCGGAAAGGCCAGTCTCCAAGGACTCTATGGGCACAAGGGCAAGGGATTAAATTCTAAGCCCTTTGAGGAGAAATTTCTAACACATAGGAGGTGGTAACACATGGATCTGTGAAACATTCTTCTTTGAGGCTCTTCCACCAGCAGAGGCAGGAGTTGTGGAAGTTATTGTAATGATCAGAAGGGACCAGGTGGCTGATGTTTTTCTGAATTGTAGGGAACATGACACCACAGCCAGGACTGTGGCTGGATGCCCCAAGGAGACAGTGATAAAGCATCCCATAAACGTGGATTTCTGCAGCATGGGGCCTATCTGAGTTAGAGCTGCTGTCCTGGTGAGCATGAACTCAGGGGCATGGATCATGAAGAAGCCTGTCCCATCCCTCACTTAGTGCAGAATATCCCAGGGATTCATACTGTACCCCATCTTTTCTTCTGTCCACACTCACTACCCTGCCTTGGTGACCAATGCAATAGCTCTCTTACTGGTCTCTGTCTCCAGTCTCACTTCCTTCCAATGCATTCTCTGAACTGCTGGTGGAGTGATGTGTTTGAAGTGTGAATCTGGCCATATCAAATGTGTCGAATGCTTCAGAGACCCTAAAATGAGAGCCAAACTTCTTAGCTTGACTAACAAGGCCCTTTGACTGATATGCCTGCTTCTCTTACTTCACCTCTCATCATTACCACATAGCCTTTACTGTAGGCACACTAAGCTAAGGTTTCTGTTCTTTTTGTTTTCCAATAGGCTCTATCCTTGATCTAGATATTCTTATGTCTTTGATTTCATAGACAACTCATTATTATTTTTAAGGCTAAGTCTAAAGCATTTTCTTCTCTGATTATACAGACTAGGCACACATCTCTGTGCTCACCAGCATCATATGTAAACCTGGATATTGACACTGATCCCACTGTTTTATAATTGTCTATGAACTTCTTGGTCTGCACTGGTGACCAGCGCTTGTGACCATTCTGTATCTAACTACAGCATTCATTGCAATCTAACCACTTAAGAGAGTTTGTATCCTGTGACTTCTCAAACAATAGTAAAATAAGTTATTTCAATCTAAATTTCTGGCTGGGTATGCAATGACTCAGGTGACTCTCTAAACAACAGAGATGCTAAAAAGAAATTCAAGACAGAGCTCAAGGATTGGCCTCTTTATTTCTACAGGTGTAAATAAGGGAGTTGATGAGAAAATATAGGTAATCTCTTCAGATAACTCTTCTGTAAAGGTACTTGTCCTTTGGTTTATAGGGAAAGAATGCTGCATTTGTACTGTGGACATCCTGACATTTGAGTTGGCTGGGTCTGGAATCCCTAGAGAGTAGTTATACTCATGGGGCAGAGCTAACACTGCAAAATCTTTCTTTTGAGGGCAATCATGAACCATGGAAAAGTGAGAAACAAGGGCTTTTGAGTGAGAGGGATGGAATGACTGATGCTTCTTATCTTGAGTACACCTCTTCCTCCAGAGAAATAAGGAATCCTCCCCATTACAGGGTGTTTCTCTAAGTACTTCACAGGAGTTTCATACAGAAGAGTTCCAAGTCTATTATTAATAGCAATAAGATTTGCGAATGCAGCTCCTTGGCAAAGCTACAGATTTAACCCAGGACTTCAATGACCTACAGAGGTTTGAGACTGTGCCAATGAACTAGACTTCTGGAAAAACTCCCTTTGAAAAACTACAGGGTCATACTTCAAACAGTAATGTTTTACATGTTTCCTCTCTTCCCCTCTCACCGTGTTCTAATCATCCAGATGGAGTGGCCAAGACAAAACTTGGACTTTGGTTTCTATCAGTATCATATAACACAGTTCCTTTTTTTTTAAAGAGGAAAAAACCCCTCCCATTGTTTAGCTATATATGTACTGTTGGGCTCCTAGAGTCATCTGCTTCCCCCTGCCCATCTGGACAGGCTCATTAGAGCCCAGTGTTAATGGGATCAATGTTGCTGGCTTGCTCCCTGGTTAACTCACACAGATGAAAACCGTTTCATGACCATTGCCTGAACTCTTAATCTTGGACAAGAGCTTTGCAACCTAATCTGACACAAACTCAATTCTGTACTCTTAACCCTGCAGTGCTCATATGCTTTAAGCCCACTGGGGCAGGGCAAATGCAAAATTCCTCATAATTGAATTATTCTACTTGCAAAGCTTAAAGAATATTTCTTGCTGGTTATGTGCATGAAGTCCAGTGTGGCAGGAAATTCTGGTTCAGCTAATTTTGAAGACTGTGGGTCACGGACGCTGCATAAAAATGGTCACAACAAAATGTAAAAACTGTATAGCATATGATTCTTACCAAGTTTTATACACAACAATACCCCTGACTCCCTCCTTCATCTGTATGTGTCCCTCATTCCCATCTCCTTGGGAGAAGCAGTTGAGGCTGAGGGATGGTGTGTTTCAAAGATAGGCTAAGGCTTATAGGAAGGGTTAGCTGAGGATATATGTCTGTTTTGTACGTTAAAGATGGTTTGTTTTCAGGATTTATCAAACTCAGAGTCAAAACAGCTGCGTCAAAGAGGCTGCATCAAAGTTTCAGACATGGCTCCCATAGTCCCTTCCTTCTAGGTGATCCCGATGTACACTGATAGTGAGAACCAGTGCTGCATTGAGGAGCAGCACCTCCCATACTGAAATATGCATGCAGATCACCTGGGGGCTTGTCCAAAAGCAAGTTCTGATTGAAGCTGGGCGGAGGTGTGAGATATTGCATTTCTGGCAAATTCCCAGTGATCTCCATAGTCTGGTTCATGAACCACACTGGGGAAATAAGGTTGTAAAGAGCTTGACATTAATAATCAAGAATGTTGTAATGGAAAGGAAGGGCTGAACTTTAGCCATAAAGAAGTATAACTGCTTCGTTGAGGTTTACTATAACTTCAAGTATTTTATTGCAATTGTTGTTGCATATAGCAATTGTTGGGAGTGTTTTACACTTTCTCAGAAAATATATTTCCCCGAGAAATATACTTAATCATCTATGTCATTTTATTCCTAAAC
>NW_011888825.1:6720639-6722649 GCF_000151845.1 Pteropus vampyrus | reverse complement strand
GAGCACTTGTAGCTACATGTGATTTTTAAACCGGTTCTCATAATGATAATCTCCAGGTGCTGCCAAGCAGGTTTCCTTCCTATTGGCATAAAGTACCCCCAAGTTACTTCCTATCATTCTCAACTGTCTTCCTGTTTACTGATAACTTCTTTCTGATAGCCTACAGTTAAACAGAAAATATATTTCAAATAATGGGATTTTCATGTATATGCTTCTAGGATAATAGCCCTATCTATGCCTCTGGGAACAAATTAACTGCAAAGGTTTGCATCAGTGATTTGGATTTCCTGCTGAATTTGCTTTGAAAGAGCAAATATGTGCAGAATGAAACTGCTTTGTAGGTTTCTCTTTATGCTAGTCCTCTCTTTTTCCTTAATCACCTGGATCGACTCTGTAAAAGCACAAATGGATGTAGTTCACTGAAGAGCATTTCCGAACCCCGTGCCTTTCTTGTGATGATGTATAATTAATCACCCCAGGCAAGGCAAACAAGTCAAAGTGGCTTTTAGAGTGTCAGTCTTTCTTTTCTATCTGTCTTGTATTTGTTAGAAGAATCTGCTTCTCATCTGATTTTCTCTACTCCAAGCCTAAAGTGGTCATGTAAGTTTCATCAGAGGCTCCTTTGAACCACCCTTCTCTCCTCTGGATGCAAAGGCCAAGTGGAGAGCACAGCAGATACAGAGATGAAAAAATGTAATGGTCTAAAGCAACACATACAGAAATCTCTGCAGTGCCCAACCTCTTTCAATTCCTTCTCCTTCCTCTTCTAGCTGTACCCAACCATAGAGTCAATAGCTTTTTAGTTTGTCTTTTACCTACCTGGTAATGGCACCATCTGTTAGGAAAAACTTCACTCTTGGGCATGTGTACTGTGGTCAAGATTCTTAGAAGGCACCTGAGGTTGAAGCCCTCATTCTAGTGGGGCACAGAAAAGTTCTATTCTTTAATAGACAACTCAAAATATAAACGAGTAGATTGAGACGATTTAAGAGCAGGGATGAAGGTGGTTACATCTATGTTCATTCATGAATAACTGTCTAGCATTGGCATTCTGGAAATAAGTGTATCACTATAGGAGTTGCGTTGGATTGAATTGTATCACCAGAAAGATGTTGAAGTGCTAACCCCAAGTATCTCTGAAAATAGGGTCTTTGCAGATCATCAAATTAAAATGAGATCGTTAGGGTAGGCCCTGATCCAATATGACTGCTGTCCTTATGAAAGGGAAAATTTGGACAGAGAGATAGACATGCACACAGAAAAATGCCACGTAAAATGAAGGCAGAGATTGGGGTGATGCTTCTACAATACAGGGAACAACAAATATTGCCAGCAAACCACCAAAAGCTAGGAGAGACAACATAGGACAGATTCTCCTCCAGAGGCCTCAGAAGGAACAAACTCTGACTACAACTTGATCATGGACTTCTAATCTCCAGAACTCTGAAACATTAAATCTCTGTTGTCCTAAGCTGCCCAGTTTGTGAAACTTTGTTATTGTAGCCCTAGGAAACTAATATAGGAAGTTTTCAAGAAAGGGAAAAGGATTAACCCTTGCAGAGTGAGAAGTCTGAAATCAAAGTGTCACAAGGTTGGTTTTCCCTGAGCACTTTCTCCTTGGCTTGCAGATGACTGCCTTCTTGCTGCCTCTTCATGTGGTTGTTCCTCTGTGCATGTGTACTCCTGCTGTCACTTGTCTCCTTATAAGGACATCACACATATTGGATTAGGGCCCTTAATGGACTCCTTTGAAATTAATCACCCCTTTAAAGAGCCCATCTCCAAATACAGTCACATTTCGAAGTACTGGGGGTTGGGACTTCAACATACATATGACTTTAAAGGAACATAAGTTAGTCTATAAGATGGAAGAAAGGTGTAGGGTTCTGCCACCTGAAGCAGCTAGGAGTGGAGTGCCAGGGCATTTAAGAACAGAGGACTCAGGTCATCTATTTGACCAAACCAGTCAAACAATCCAGGGACTGATGCCTCCAACCACATATATACCAT
>NW_011888825.1:6711888-6719579 GCF_000151845.1 Pteropus vampyrus | reverse complement strand
TTTTTTTTTTTTTTTTATTACCAACAGCCAATGTACAGGGTAATCTAATCACCGGCAGCTGAGAGACAATGACATTTTTATAGACCTTCTGGCAACACTGGAGTGTGAAAGAGCCTGACAGGTATTTGGCTTCTCAGTCTGTTCTTTCAACTGCATTTCTCATCAGACTGACTGCTGGGCGAGCAGGCTCGAGGTGAGCCCCATGTTTCCCTCCAGATATCATTTTAAGAGCCTGAACAGCAGCTGTCTGTTTAAATTGGGCGATTTTATAAATGGGAACCAAAGAGGAATGCCTGCAGAACCCCTGCTCACGCAGTCCTGTGGGGCCCTTGCTGGAGCCCTGTGGAACCAGTTGAAGTCTCATATTCCATGCAGACTTCAAAGGCTGGAGAACATTATCATTGCATTGGGACACCGATGGCTCGTTAGAATTTGGAACACTTTCTCTTTAAATGTGGTCTTTCTGTGGGGTCACCTGAAAACCCATTTATGCACAAGAATTCAGATTACTTTCTCTTTACTAAGAAGGAGTTAGTGTGAGTCTACTTTCTCTGCACTCCACAATCTGGGTGAGCCTCTGCTTCTGGGATCTTTCTAGGCTGTGTAGTTTGAGATTTAGGTGGATAACCTAGGCATATAGAACTCTTCAGCTAGGACACAAAAGATCAGATTTCTACCTTGAAATGGTGCAGTTCAGATGTAGGACAACTCAGATGAACACTCTTTTTCCTTCTGCTCCTTTGAGCTAGGTAAACTTCAGAGGGAACAAAACATTTTCTTCTGCTGCTCCTAGAGGGGTATAAATAGTCTTATATTCTTGTGCAAATTATCAAAGAGATGACTTTATTTGTTCTTGTGACCCCTGAACATGAGGAACTAAAAGTTAACGAGTAAAGCCAGGACAAGAGAAGATACATTAATAAACAAATGAGCTAATATTAAGAATATGGACTTTCCATTTATTGCAGGGCTTTTTCCATTTTCTTCTTTCTTTGGCCATTGGTTGGATCCTCTGGAAGTTAGAAGATGGGGCTTACAAAATCAAATCATTATGTGGCACACTTGAAATTCATATAATGTTATAGTCGATTACATCCCAATGGAAAAAAAAGTTGGCGTTTTTGTATCTTTGGTGAAATAGGGTGCTACCTATCACTCCCCAGTGTTACTTGCCCATCCTGCCCCCATAAATTAAGGGGTGTTTTGGAAAAAACTCCCAGTTCTTCCTCCTCTTGTGTATCTTCCTTCTTTACTACTCACACAGAACTTCTAGTCAGCAATATGTGGACTTCCCCCACAACAGGTAATGCTCTGACACCAGCTGGGTGTCTTACAATTTAACTTAATTCTGACACTGTCTACCTGGAGATAGTGCCAGAACCCACAAATTAAGGACTCAATCCCACCAGACTGTCTGCTATTTCAGATGATGTTCACAAGTAGGTTCCCAGTTTACCTACAATTTCTGTTTGATATGGCTATAAATTAGAAGTTCCCATGACCTCCTCCTCAGTTTGATTAATTTGCTAGAGTGGTTCACAGAACTCAAGGAAATACTTTTGTTTACCAATTTATTAAAGAATATAATAAAGGACACAGATAGAATCAAATGAGGAGATACATAGGGCAAGGTCTGGGAGGATCCCTAATACAGGAGCTTCTGTCTTCATGGAGCTGGGGTACGTCACCCTCTCAGTGTGGATGTGTTCAGCAATCTGGTAGCTCTCCAAACCCCATGCTATTGGGATTTTATGGAGGCTTCCTCATGTAGGCATGACTAATCATAACTTCATTTCCAGTCCTTCTCCCCTCCCTAGAGAACTGGGGGTGGGGCTGAAAATTCTGGCTTCTAATCATGGCTTGGTTTTACCAGTGACCAGCTCCCTTCCAGGAGCCATCCAGGAGCCCACCCAGAGTTGCCTCATTAGAAAAAAAGGTGCTCTTAGTGCTCTTATCACTCAGGAATTTACAAGGGTTTTAGGAGCTCTGTGTCAGGAACTGGGGATGAAGATTAACTATGTATTTCTTATTGTAAATCACAATATCACAGGTAGTCTGCATGTGACTCCACTTTTAGTCCCCTTTACTTCTGTTTCACTCTTTTTTTTTTTTTTTTAAGAAAAAAGTTACTATTAGTTTCAAGTATATGGTACATTGGTTAGACATTTATATAGTTTATGAAATGATCCCCCTGATTACTCTTTCTCTCCTCTGGCTCTACACCTCACTGTTATAGTACTGCTGACTGCATTGTCTTTTAACATTTTCTTTTTTTCAATCAGAGTTGACATATAATATTATATTAGCTTCAGGTGTACAACATAGTGATTAGACATTATATAACTCATGAAGTGATCTCCCTGAATAATCTAGTACCCATCTGACATCATACATAGTTATTACTGATTATATTACTGATTATATTCCTTATGCTATACTTAACCACTTTGTAACTACTGATTTGTACCTGTTAATTACTTCCCCTTTTTCACTCATTCCTCACAACTCCCCTTCCATCTGGCAGCCATCAAAATGTTCTCTGTATCTATGAGCTTGTTTCTGTTTTGTTTGTTTATTTTGTTCTCTAGATTCCACATATAAGTGAAATCATATGGAATTTGTCTTTTTCTGTCTGACTTACTCCACTCAGCACAATACGCTCTAGGACCATCCATGTTGTTGCAGATGGCAAGATTTCATTATTTATTTATGGCTGAGTAATATTTTGTTGTACATATATGTACCACCTCTTCTTTATCCATTTATCCATTGATAAACACCTAGGTTGTCTCCATCTCTTGGCTGTTGTAAATAAAGCTCCAAAGAACTTATGGATGCACATATACCTTTGAAGTAGTGCTTTGGATTTGTTCAGATAAATACTCAGAAGTAGGATTACTGTGTTATTCTTTGTCTCTTGTTATTGCCTTTGTTTTAAAGTCTATTTTGTCTGGTATAAGTATTGCTAACCTAGCATTTTTTGTTTTTGTTTCAATTTTCATGAAATATCTTTTTACATCTCTTTACTTTTATTCTGTGTGTGTCTTTCGATCTGAAGCAAGTGTCTTACAGGCAGCATGTATGAGTCTTGTTTTCTTATCCATTCAGGACCGTAAATTTTGATTGGAGCATTTTATACATTTACATTTAAAGTAATTGTTGATAGATTTGTAGTTATTGCCATTTTTTTATTCATATTTTTAATTTTTTCCTTCTTAAATAAGTTTTAACATTTCTTGTAATATTGGTTTGGTGTCGATGAACTCCTTCAGCTTTTTCTTATCTAAGAAGCTCTTTATCTTTTTTCAATTTTAAATAATAGCCTTGCTGGGTAAAGTAATCTTGGTTGTAGGTCCTTGCTTTTTATCACGTTGAATATTTTGTGCCAATGCCTTCTGGCCTGCAAAGTTTCTGTTGAAAAATCAGCTGACGGACTTATGGGAGCATTCTTGTAGGCATCTAACTGTTTTTCCCTTGCTACTTTTAAGATTCTTTCTTTGTTTTTAACCTTTGGCATTTTAATTATGATGCATCTTGGTATGGGCTTTTTGGATTTATTTTGGTCTTCTCTGTGTTTCCAGGGCTTATATGTTTATTTCCTCCCCCAGGTTATGGGAATTTTAAGTCATTATTTCTTCAAATAAGTTTTTTAATTCCTTGTTCTCTCTCTTCTTCTTCTGGTACCCCTATGATAGAATGTTGGTACGGTCGATGTTATCTCAGAGGCTCCTTAAACTATTCTCATTTCTTTGAAATTTTTTTCTTATTGCTGTTCTGATTGGATGTTTTCTGTTACTTTATCTTCTAAATCACTGATTTGATCCTCTGCTTCATCTAAGCTACTGTTGATTCCCTCTAATGTATTCTTTTTTAAAATTTTTATATTTTAAATTTTTTCTATTATAGCTGACATATACTACTTCACAATCTTATTGCAGTTATTGTATTCTTCATCTCTGACTGGTTCTTTTTTATGTCTTCTATCTCTATTTTTATGTTTTCTATCTTCTTTTTAAAATCCACGCTGATATCATTGAGCATCTTTATAACCAATGTTTTGAACTCTGCATCTGATAAATTGCTTCTCTCTATTTCATTGAATTCTTTTTTCTGGAGCTTTGTTCTGTTCTTTCATTTAGGACATGTTTCTTTGTCTCCCCATTTTCACTATCTCCCTGTGTTTGTTTCTATATATTAGGTAGAGCTGCTATGTCTCCCTGTTTTCGTAGAGTGCCTTATATAGTAGATATCCTGTACACAGTGGCACAGTCTCCCTGGTCACCTGTGCTGGGTGCTGCAGGCATGTCCCTTTTCTGGGTTGTGTGTGATCTCCTGTTGTAGTTGAGCCTTGGTTGCTGTTTGCATGTCAATGGGAGGGACTGACCTTCAGGTTGATTGGTCATGAGGACTGGCTATAACTACAGTAGAGAAGCTGTTGTGCAGGGGCTGACCCTACAAAGTAGGGCTCTAGTGCCTGTCCAGTCTGACCTTTGGATGTGTCATCTAAAACTAGCCACTGGGTGTGCCAGTTCCAGGACCTCCCGGGATGGGCCCTGCTGCAGGCCACATTCAGCCATAGCCTGTGCCCTGCCTGGGGCTACCTGGCATGAGACACAAGGTGATCCTCAGATAGCCACCACCAGAGCTGGACTTGGAGGTGCCTGGGAGAGGCCAAGCTCCAAATCATGGTAAGCTGCTGCCAATGCCGGGCTTGGGGCTACTCAGCAAGAGGTATGGGGCACAGCTAGGCCATGTTACTTATTTGGGGTTTTTGAACCTTTGAGAAATTTTTAGGAAACTCTGTAGAATGAAATAAGACAGGTAGTTTGTACAGAAAAGCCACTGGAAATGGCTTGGGTGGGCTCAAAAGTTGGGTGAGGTGAGGTCTCAGGGAGTAACCAGGCAACAGCAAACAGTGTTAGCCAGACTGATAGAGACTCAGATATGGGAGAAAGCTTCCCTTCCAGCCCTCACCCTGAAACTAGATAATTCTGTTCCTCCTCATATGACCCCAGTTTTTCCATGCTGCTGTCTCAGAGTTGGAACTCATAGCAAGTGAGTCCCATCAGCAAGTAAGTTGTGCATGAGCTGTTTAAGAGGATCACTTGGGACTCCAGCCACCCTCTGTCTCATTCAGGCACAATGTCCATTGGTTTTCACACCCAGAAGTTGTGGGGACTTCTTTTTCCAGCAGTGGAGCCCTGGGTTGGGGATCCTGATATGGGGCTTCGATCTCTCACTCCTCAGGGGAATACATCCACAGTTGAGATAGCCCTCTGATTTTTAACCACCACACATTGTGTGAGACCAGCCTGTTCAGCATCTCTGTCCCTCCTACCAGTCTTGTTGTGGCTTCTTCTGTATGTCTGTAGTTGTAGGACTTCTATTCAGCTGGGCTTCAGGTGATTCTCAATGACGGTGGTTCTGTAGTTTAGTCATAATTTTGATGTATGCATGAGAGGAGATGACCATAGTGTTTACCCACTCTTCCAACTTTACCAGAAAAAATTTTCAATTTTACTGTTTTTAATGTATAACTTAAATCTTGGAGAGAGCAAAGAGATCAGAAATCATAGAGAAATTTAGTTATAATGATCACTACTAAAATACATTAGAAGTGCCAAAAAATTCTTGACTCCATCAACTATAACTGCAATTTAAAACTGGAGCAATATTTGTTTTTTAACTACTGGCAAAAATATGGCCAGTGGAGTTACTTGTTTTTTTCTTGAGATAGTTACCAGGTATAATGCAAGTTTTCACCTGTCCAACAGGCAGATTGTCATCCTTGCTCATTAAAATACCTTCTCCAGCTTCCTGTGGACTTAACACGTATACATTTAGAAAGCTCTATACTCCTGTGGATGTTTAAACCTGCCCATGTGAAATTTGGACTCTGTCACTATTGTTTAATTGTTTGGAGGCCGTGTTTTGTAAATATTTGCTTTCTATGAATATTTTTCCTGTAGTACTAAACAACAACAACAAAAAGAATCCCCAGATGCTTCTAGAAGGAATATGGACAAATGATTCTTTGCCTATCTCTTTGCTCCAGGAATCACAGCAACTGGTTCTCTTATTCATTGGTTTCCAATTGTGTTCAGCCAGTGGGAGATGCCAACAGATCAGAGGGTAACAGAAGTGAGAGAGCGCCTTTCTTGATTGCTCAGTGCTGCCTTAGGCTCCATTTCTGACTAGTGTATATCCATGACCATTGATTCTGCTGGGCCACCCTTCCTCCTGGCATCTGACTCTTATTTAGCTCCAGTAACACCATCTTACCTTTTAGGCCAGGTAGATCTACCAGATAAAGTATGGGAGTCCTGGCTAAATTTAAACTTCAGGTAAACAACCAACAATTTTAAAGTATAAGTATATGCAATATTTGGGAATTATTTTTATGAAAAAAATATTCATTATGTATCTTAAATACAAATTTAACTGAGTGTTCTGTGTTTTTATTTGAATCTGGTGACTCTAGGATGATAATGGCCTTTGGGTACCTTCTCACCCCTTCTTGGTTTCCTAAAATACACCTATAACTCTGTGGGCATTCCCTCATGAGGATAATTACAATCTGGTTTCTGTTTCCTTCTGAAACCCTGATAGACACACTGCTCGTACAAAGCAGACCAAGGTTAGCACTGGGCAAGGGGTTACTTCTGGGATTACAGTTTTAAGACCAACAGAAATTTCAGTGTCTGCTGAGTAAGAATATAAATCTTCTGGAATCAGGATGAGGCTGAGGGTGGGGAGGATTGAGCAGAGAGAAGGTTCACAGGGCTGCCCCGCCCTGGCTAAACTTAGTGGCTGAATCTCTGCACTTTGTCCCTTATGCCATAATCTTGGTTTTAAAGCTCTATTCTGCTATGAAGTAGCTATGAGAACTGAAGCTTGTATTTTCTTTGTTCATTCTACAAATATGTATAGAACCCTACTATGGGCCAGGTTCTGGAAAAGATGTTATTTTTTTTTCAGTCTTCTAATCTGTTCCTACTTTTGTATTTGTCACTTTTGATTTTCATAGACAGTTTAAGACTATTTAGTGTTAAGACAGTTTCTCTTGGCTAGGTCTGGGGAATTACAGCATACTTTTTCAATGCCATGACTCCTCTCTAACCAAAGGTGGTTTCAAAGCTGCCAGATTCTGATGGCTTGTGACAAGTCCTGTTTATTGCTCAAAAATCTAGAGGAAATTTCAATCTGTTAGCAATGTTCTTGAGTTTTTGCTTGGTGAGGATATGGTAATGATCCCCATTTAAAATGACGCTAGAAAAGATGGCTTAATTTCAAATCCAGAAAACCATGCAGCTCATCAAAACCTGAGAGAAGAGGTGAGGAGCAAATGTGACCTGTGTCAGAGATCCTCTTATAATCCTTAACTTCCCCCAACACCGTATTCAAATGTGTGTAGAGTTTTAAAGTAAAATAATACATGCTTTAGCCACTAAGTTTGTAAAACTGCGAGCCTTTCCAGAAAAAGGACTGTATTTCTCAAATTTTTATGTTTTTAGAACCCAACACAGTGGCCGGCATAGTGGATGTATCTTGAATTAGTGTATGTAGCATGTATCACCGGGAAGTAGGTATTTCATATATCAGTGAATTCCCAGATTGTTGACTCCTGCCCTATAAGTGCCAAGTTTTAACATGAGCCTTATTTTTTCTTTTTAAATAAATTTCATTGAGGT
>NW_011888825.1:6682608-6710676 GCF_000151845.1 Pteropus vampyrus | reverse complement strand
GCAGGCCAGTGAGGTTGTGGGCTATGGTTTTTTGGTGAGATGCCCTGCTTTAAGAAGAGGACACTCAGTAGTAGTGCACAGGCTGCAAAAGGCAGCCGAACTTCAGGGATTCTTACTCCACATGGTTGAAAAGGATTATTCTGAGTCCTAACATCTGAAGCTTGTGTGGGTCTGCCCAGTCTGAGGACTGCTTGGTTCATTGATTTAAAAAAGTTTTCCCTAATTCTATTGAGATAGAATCGATATACATCACTGTATAAGTTTAAGATAGAACATAATGGTTTGACTGACATGTATTGTGAAATAATAAGTTTAAATAACATCCACCATCTCACATAGATATAATAAGTTTAAATAACATCCACCATCTCACATAGATATAATAAAAAGAAAAAAAGAAAAAAAAATTTTCCTTGTGATGAGAACTCAGAATTTGCTCTCTTAGCAACTTTTATGTATATCATATAGTAATATCAACAATAGCCATCATGATGTACTTTACATCCCCAGGACTCATTTATCTTATAACTGTAAGTTTCTATCTTTTGACCACATTTCTCCAATTCCCCTTCCCTTGACCCACTGCTTCTGGTAACCACAAGTCTGATCTCTTTTTCTATATACATATATATTTTAAGATTATACATATAAGTGAGATCATATAGTATTTGTCTTTGTTTGACTTATTTCACTTGGCATAATGTCTTTGAGATCCATCGATGTTGCACATGCCAGCCTGAGGATTTTGATGATGAAGAATGGTTTGTCACTCACTTGATACACAGATTCTGAAGAATGGAGGCGGATGGCAGTGGCCATGATGATTTGCATTGATTGTGCTGCCTGTTGCTATATATTAGAGGGGCATCTGTAGGCAGGTTTGAAACCCAGTGGTAAGAGGGGAAGAGCAAAAAACCAAAATGATTAGGAAAGATGATAATCTAAAACCTGAATATAGTTGGGGAAAAAACACCTTTAAAGCTATTTCTGATAGATAAGTCGATCTACTCTTAGATAATTTCAGATGCTTTATCCAGAAAGTAAATAATACAGTTTTAGTCTGGAATGCAAGATAAAGATGCATTTCTTTCCAATAGTTTGTTTAATTTTTAGTTTTTGAAAATAATTTGTTTAAAAAATGAAGAAGGATACAGTGATTCCTTTGTAATGGAGAGTTTCTGCTTGTAATTAAAAGTTTAGTGGTTGGCAGCCACCCCTCCATCCATGTTCTCCACCCAGGTCACTACGCCTTATCCTGCTCTAGTGTTCTTGAGACACTCACCATCAATTGACTTTTTATTTGACTTATTTGCCGACTAATTAGTGCCTCTCCCTCACTAGAGTACAATGTCCCTAAAGGGAAGCATTTTGTCTGTTCTATTCTTTTACGCATTTCTAGTGCCTAAATAGTGTCTGGCACATAGGAAATATTCAATAGATATTTGTTAAATAATCCAATGGACATTATGGCAGTTTCTCTTTATTCTTCAAAAAATTTGATAGCACTAAGATATTCAGAAAATACAGAAGCTAAAAAAGAAAAACCAACCCCAGTTTCACCATGTGGACACAACAACATGCACATTGTGACATCCATCCTTCCACTTTTTCAAAGCATTCATTGACTTATATATTAGAGATTTGGTGATGTTGCAAATTATCTACTTATCAAGAGATGCTTCTGATTGCCCTTTGGCCTGGACAAATGCAGACAATCTTCTTGGAGAAGATACTCATTATTCTTCTAAACACCTGAGTGACCCCAGGTAGCTGTGCATATTGATCCCAAAGCTTGATCTAGAAATCTTGTTTTGGGGGCCTAGACATGGTGTCCTAAAGCCAGTGCTAGGAGCTAGGTCACTGAGGTCAGTGACCAAGGGCACGGATCTTTCTATTGGGACAAAACAAACCTTAAAGAACCAGTTTTGGAAATAACAGTTAAAACAATGGCAAACCCAGCCTAAGTCCTTTTAGCGAACCGGTTACACTTCCATTTCTCTCTGCCTGGGTTTTTTGGACAATACATGTGGTTGTTGGGAAATGGAAGGAGACCCCAAGAAGGAGATCCTGGACTTCTTTTTATTGAGCATTGATGTCTTCCTCAACTAATTGAGAAGAAAGGTTTTGCTATCGATTTGTCTCCTAAGAAGATTGAACAGGTCACATTTATAGGTAGATAAATTTTTAAAAATTAATTTTACTTCTGTTTATTTTGATTTATTTTCTCAACGTTTCTAAAGACTTCTGAAAGTGGAAGCCTTTCCTGGATTAATACAAACTTCTCTGACTTCTATACATTGAAAAAGAATAAAAATTGCTAATAGTAGAGAAGAACTTGAGGCCTGGAGTCTTAGGTTTGGTTTCCCCAGAAGGAGACCCTGAGACAAGAATTCAAGGGCAAGAAGTTTGCTTTGAATATGAGCCAGAGAATTACCAGTAGGGGTTAGGGGAAATGAGATAGGACAGAAAAAGGAAGGAAGCTAATACAGGTACATTAATGAGGCTGCTTCAATGGGCACCTTGCCCTCTGTCCTACTGGGGACCTCTGGGAAGGTGTAGAACACTCATGACACTTGATGGTTGAGGAAGCTGCAGCATATCTTACTGCACATTCAGGATTGGTTGAGGGCTGTTTCTGGCCCTTGTATCCTGCCCTGAGCACAGGCTGTGAACACTCCTGCAGTAGAGAAAACCATGTCATAAGAATATGCAGTAAGAAGCCATCAAACTTACTCAGAAATGTGAGTGCTTGCAAGGGCTATGGGCAAGACCCAAGAGCATCTGCTATACCTGGCATGAAGTTCTCTGATCCCAGTTCTACCAGGCCACTCTGAATGGAATGGTATTGAGCTTAGCTTGTCAGTTAATATAGTGCCATTTTGACTTCCATTCACTGTGTTTTCTTGCTTATAGGCTCCTTCAATGGAAGGGCTGATTGCTAGCTCTGAACCTGGGTTGGGCTTGCTCAGAGGCAAGATTCTCTTCAGGTGTGTGCACAGAGAACAAGGTATTCACAGGTAATTGCTATAATAAGACTCATTCTGGAGGTGGAGTGTTAAATTCATTCTCCAAAGGCCAGAGGGGTGGGGGGTTGGGGAATTGAGAGAATAGGGTGAAGGGTTAAAGAAGTACAAATTAGTAGTTGATAGGTAATCATGGAGATGGGGAGCATGGGTTGGCCAATGCAGTTAGCATTAATATAATGGCTGGGTGGAGAGTCAGAGGAGAGAAAGAATTCAGAGGAATCGTTTCATAAACTATATAAATGTCTAACTAATGTACTGTATACTTGAAACTAATAATAAAATTTTAAAAAAGGAAAAGAATAGGAAAAAAACTTCATTCTCTGGTACCATTGTCTTTTTTTCTCTTTTAACCCCAACATCTCAAAGCCTTTTGTGGAGGTCTGGAATTACCACAAGTTGCTGTAAGCATTTCTCTTAGGCCCCAGTGATGTCACTGTGTGCCCTTCCCCAGGAAACCTCCCCTTAGGGGGCCCATTCTCTGGCTTTATCTTGGGGACAAATGTCCAGCTGCTAATGCTAGCCTTCCTATTCAGGTAGGATGGAGGTAGAAGAGGGAATCACACAATCACAGCTTTTTAAAATGGACTTTGTAAGTAAAATATCCCATGACTATCTATGGAGTAGGACTATAGTATTTGTTATGTTGAAAAAAACTGGGTCTTTAGAGTTTTTCATCAAATTTTTTTTTTTTTTTGACAAACTCTCATGTCGGGTGCTGACTTTCAATAGATCACAGCAAGGGAGCTACTCTGCTACATATGAAACCCCGACCCAGAAGCAGGTTGTCTAGGAATGGTTTAGTACCAGGTTCCCCATGAGTGTGCGATGCCTGATGGGTGAGGGGGTGGCCCCCTTTCTGACTGTGCCCTTTCATCAATTTTTATACCTTTCCTTAACCAGGAATTATTCAAAATATCTATTCTGTTATTGAGATGCTTTCTCATTTTACAGGGATTTAGTGCTGTTATGATTTCAATTATATATATTCAAATTCTATATATTAAATGTATGTATAATATATATGATTTTAAATTGTATATTTATGATAAAATAGATGTAATTCAAATATAGGTACTATATCATTCAAATATATATATTTACAAATATATAATTTAATGGAACATTTGAAAGGGGGTACATATACATGTATTTGTTCAATCTGCCTTTTGAACCCAAATTGTATTTTATTGTTTAATGATATACTCCATACTTTTTACTATTATAAAGTTATTTTAAAAAGTAAGAATATTGCTGTGTACTTACATGAAAAGATAACCTTGAAAAAAATCTGAATAAAGAAGTTACAGAATAGTAGATTTATAATAAGTAATGATCTACCCCCTTCTGTCTCTCACTCTCTTCCTCATCCCCTTTCCTCCACCCTCTCTTTGTTTAAAGAAATATCCTAAAGAAAGCACACCAAATATTTAACACTGTTGTGTGGACTGAATTGTGCCCCCTCCCATCCACATGTGTCCCTTGAAACCCTAACTCCCAATGTGGTGGTTTTGGAGTGTGGGGTCCTTGGGAAGTAATGAAGGTTATGAAAATGGGGCCCTCATAATAGGATTAGTGCCCTTATAATGTGAGATACCAGAGAGTTTGCTCATCACTCTTTCCCTGTCATGTGAGGATATGGCAAGAAGATGGCCATCTGCAAGCCTTAAAAAGAGGCCTTACGTGAAACTGACCATGCTGGCACCTTAATCTGGACTTTAGCCTCCAGAACTGTGAGAAAGTAAATGCCTGTTGTTAACCTCCCTCCACCCAGTCTGGCAGCCCAAGTTGACTAAGACAGAATTAAACAATAGCAGATATAAAGAGGAGATTTTGAAGTAAGGCAATTTTTATGTTTTACTTTATGTATTTTGATTTCATTTGATTCTTCTTTCAAAAAGCATAAATTTCTTTCATAATTAAAATAAAAGGACGCCATAACCCATTAGTCTTGTAAGAAGTGCCATAAGAAGAGAGATACATAGCAAAGTCTTAAAGCGTAAATGTATTAACATAACTGATAATGTCACTTGTTTTGCTTTTCAAATATTCCAGAGAGTGCTGTGAAAAATATTTTAATTTATATTCTATGTACTAATTACTTCATATGTTGATATAACATTAGAATGACATGAGTGTTATATTATTTTGGTATAAATATTTTTAAAACCAGATTGTTCTATTTTATATGTCTCATGAAAATACAGGAATTGAAACAAATGAGTCTAAGAATTTTTGGCAATTGTTCTTTGCCACCTTTATCCTGAGGAATCTTGATTCTGCTTGGCAGGATCTCAAAATGTATTCCTGGAGCAAATACTCAAACATGTTCTAAATTTGCAACAGTCAAAAGTAAATCTTCAATTTAGGTCCTAAATATCTAGCCTGTTTTTCAGTAGCAAAACCATCTATACTTTCATTTCCCTTTGAATCATCAATGCAAGAGTATTGCAACAGGATAAAAATGCTGACAACAAAACTCTTAATGTTTTTTTTTCTGCTTTGCTTCTCGATTTTTAACTAGAAATATTTAGAGTGTCAAAAATTATTACTACATTGTTAGTCACCTGATATAGAAAGTCTGACAAATACTACTTTCTGATTTAGATGCAGTAATTTCTGGAGCACTGGGATCAAAAAGGAATTTTTATTAATTCTATTCTCAACATCTCTGCTTCTCTCTGTTCTAGTTAAGAATATCCCCATCTTTTCCTACAAAATCTGACTCAAAGTTTACTTTCTTACAGGCAGTCTATCCTGAGTAACTCTTCTTCATTTTCATCTCTCTTCTACCTTAAACAGTCTTCTCTTAATATATACATTGTATATTTATGAAATATCAATGGAAACCATTAAAAGTTTTGAGAAGGGAGAATGTATGGTAAGATTTATATTTTAGAAAAATTACTCTTGCCATAGATAAAATACATATTTGAGGAGGATGAGACTTGTGAATAGGAGCCTTGGTAGTGGACGTAACAAGGAGGAGATGGAAGTCAGATGGCTTAGAAATAGACAATGACGTTTGACAATGATTTGGTCTAAGATGATGACAAGGTTTTGAATCTGTGCCACTGGGAATATGTGGTGCCATTAACCAAGATGGGCCATAAAAGGAGAAGAGCAGATCTGTAGGGAATATGTATGTGGAGAGAAGAGACACCTAATGAGTTCTATTTTGCAATAGTTATAGAGAGAGGACATCTACATAAGATGTACTATAGGTAATTGAAAATTTCAGTGTAGTTTGGGCTAGAAGTAAGAACTGGAGACATAAGTGTGACAAATGTCTGTGTGTACTGTGTGTGCCTGTGTTTGTGTATGTATGGAGGGTAGACAGATTCATGGAAGTTCATGAGGAAAAGTGCCATAAGTGAAAAGAAAAAAGGGCCTTGGGAATTCTTACATTTAGAAGAAAAAGAATATTGGGAAGGAGGCCTCAGACGAGCAGGAGGGAGAATAAAGAGGCTTATCTTAAAAGCAGAGTGTTATATTAGATTTATTCATTCAATTCAATTTAACAAACATTTACTGAACTACTAGAAGGATACACTGCTGGGCTCTAGCAACACAAAAGTTGTCCTTGCTTTTAAGGAATTTCAAACAGAGATGGAGAGATAGACTATTACCGAGCTGAGCCATATGAAATGACAACATTCCACCATAGTGACTCACAAAAACTGCAGTTTCATATGGATCAGCCTAATGTGATTTGAGACAGATGCAATTATTGTCTTCACAGAGTTTTTAACAATGTCATTTATATGCAGAGACAGAACTCCAAATTGAAAGACATGTCCTAGGAGACATGACATACAATGTTCTGAATGACTTAAAAAAATTTTTCAGACCTCAGAACCTTATGAAATGTCTTCTTTAACCTAAGGCTGGCTTGCCTTTATTGCTGTAGGGTGTCTACAAATACTTATTTTTTCATTTATTTCTAGAGATAAGAGAAATTTTGAGTTTTTCTTTTAATGATCTAATAAACAACCTGAGATCATCCTATCATCCTGATAATATCAGGTCTGGAATATTGCCTATCCATGAACTGGAAGAAGAATCAAACCCACACAGTGCATAGCTGCCATTCAACAGCGAATGGATGAGATGGAAATTGAGAAGATAACCAGCCAGGTCACTGTAGAGTTTAAGCAGCAGGGAGACAACTCAAGTTTAGATAGACTGTTTTGCAGGATTGTTGCTGTAAATGTCAGAAGCATGCAATGTTGGAGACCTACCAGTCAGGAGGTAATTGAAGTAATCCTGGTAAGAAAAGATGAGAGTATGGATTACAGTGGGGGCAATGTGAATCTAGAAGAAATGGGCTAATTCAACTTATTTGGAGATTGAAGCTGATAGAACTTGGGGACCACCTTGATGAGAAGGGTGAAGGAGATAAGATTTGGGTAAGAATAATTCTTACATTTCTTGCCTGATTAATGGTGCCAGTGGTGGTGCTGTCACTAGGAGAGGAAGTGCAGGCTGACGACTTTTAAGTTTTGGTGAAAAGATGACTAAATTTGTATTTTTATTCTTTGACTTTTTTTTCCTTTGGTTGAAATGACTTTGGAATATAAAAATAGAAACGGTCATTGTGAGAAAGATTAATGGTTTTGGATCTAGAAGAGGCTGGAAATTCAGACTTGGGGTTGACAGTGCAGGTTGAATAAATGTGTATGGTTGAGGTCTTCCTGGATGGAGCATGCAGTGAGGAGAGGGAGGGAGAGGATTATATTAGGGGAGGCAATGAAGATGGACTGGGGTTATGGGAGGTGGGAGGAGGCTTATTCAGGGGTACAGGCTAGAAAGGCATTGGTTTTGGGCACTCACTTTAGAATCGCTCTTACCTGAGGAGGAATTAGGCCCTGCCACTAGGGGGCAACCTCTTTCAACTATTACTTTCTTAGCTGTAAAATAGGGATGATAATAATATTACTAATTTAATAGGCTTGTTTTGCTGATTACTCAAGAAATAGTATATGCAAAGCTTTCCTGGTTCCTACCACAAAGGAAGCATTTGCAAAAATTCTATGTCCAGCCTATGATATCTTTTTCATTTAAAATGCAAAATTCAGAATAAAGTTGATAATCAGTTGATGAGGTAGGTCAAGGCTTATTTTTCTTGTCCTCTTGGTTGTAGTGGGGAATAACATGGCTCAGGAAGCAGCCCAGTGAATACACTCAGTTCCAGCTTTGAGACCTCAGGCAAGGTTCTCCGAGGCTCTTTTCTCCTATGTGAAAGGACAGTCAATGGTCACACACACTTCATAGGGATGTTGTGACATGTACTTATGGACATATGTAAAATCCTTAGCAGAGTTCTTGGTACATGATACACAATTGGATAATGTTTTTCAAGGAGAAAGACCCAGAGGGACTAGTGTCCCAGAGGACCAGAGGAGAGAAAACTCTGAAAATCTGGAACTTGATCTGTAGAATGAAGATGAGGAGCCTCACTGGATTTGGCAATGAGGAGAGATTGTTGACCTGGGAAGGTGCAGTTTGGGAGGAGGGGTGAGGATGGACTCTGACTGCAGGTGGGCTGCAGGTACAACAAGGAGAGGAAAATGGAGACAACATGACCTTCAGATAGAAAGAGAAGAAAGAGGGTAATAACTAGAGGGTCTGCAGAGTCCTGAGTTTTTATTTGTTGGTTGGTTAGTTTTAGTTTTATTTTAACACAGAAATAGGTCCAATTTTAGATCTCTTTTTGTGTATTTCAACTCAGATTTTATGAAAGATTTTAGAAAATACTGATCATCCATTACGTAGGATAAAAGCCTTTTCTTCCTGCAGGTTAAATAAGACAGGCCTGTTTGGATATAAAGACTGTCCTTTTTTAATCAAGATAAATGGTTTTAAACTGTTAGAAATACTTGGTTTTCTTTTTTCCCTCTAAATCACAGTCTGTTTAAGATCAACTTAATCAGACAGGACAAGAAAATTGCACTGTGTTTGGAAACATGGGCAAAAAGATAAAGAGAGCCTATGTACTTTTCTTTCTCTCAGCGGTCTTTCAGTTCTGCTCTGGGTGCAAATCTCTTCTGCCTAGCAGATGCATTGCTAGTTAAATACACACAGACACACAAACATATCATGACCACCATAGAACCCTACAGGCCACACCTCAATTTTCCAGTGAGGAAACTGAGGCTAGTTTCTCCAATGTCATGCAATTAGTAACAGATGAGACCCAGTTCTGAGGTCTCCTATGCCTCAGTTCATGTAACTGGCATTCATCTCTTTTCTCACCAGCTCTCTGTGAACTCAGATTTCCGTTTTTCCTTCTCTTCCCCAGACTTCCACAGTATGTTGTGTACACCTATGTTATTAGACTATATTTACTCTATATTATTATGACATTATTTCTCTCATTAGAACCTGAAGGACAAGGAGTACCTTTTAATTTTCATCATTGTCATTAATATGCGTATCTCTGGTGCGCTACACTGTGCCTGGAAGAGTTTATTGCATATGTGAATGAAAGGATAGATAAGCAAATGATCAATCTGATTTATATCAATTTTCCTTACATAGATTCATGGATGACATTCAAGCTTTGATACTCAGATAATTTCTGTGCACTCATAATCCAGATAGGTAGATCTGTTTCAGAGCCCCTCCTTCAAAAGAAAGGTTTCTATCACTGCAGCCTATCCCAAATCTCTCATTACAGATGTCAAGATGTCATGGGAGTACATGCATTTCTAGCACAGATGGGCAATTTCTCTTGAAAGTGAGATTATTTTAATGAATTTCAAAGGATCTTGGATATCTTCATAGTGTATTTAAACTTGGGTATAATTTTTGGTTTTAATTTTTTTGCCAGAAGTCATGACATCAGAGGAGCACCACAAATTAGGAGGAGAGCACCCCAATTCAGCTCATAATTCAGCAGATAGAACATGGGGAAATTCAAACACTCTACAGCTAGTCAACTCTATACCCATCCTGGCAGATTTCTGGATGCCTTTCATATCTACTGAGAATATCATCTCAGGCTGGCTACTCCAGAAAGGAAGACAGTGGTGATTTGAAGAATCCAGGAATTTGGCCCCTTAGACTTCTTCCATTGTCCAAGTTAGAGGAAGTTGGGGCTTTTTTTCCAAATGAGTAGAATAAAATTTTAAAGTATTTATCACTCTTTTGGCTATTGACTCCCTTCTTTCACTTTATACCCAAAGATCATTTATATCTTCATTGTTTTCAACTCCTTGTTACTCCTTAACCCTCCTGCAGTTAGATTCCATCCCCACTACTTCTTACCTCCACAGTGTTCACCAAATTCCTTTATTATAACCTGTGTTTTTGTTTGTTCCTGGTTCAATAATTAAGATGAGTTATACCATGAAAAACTAGAAACAAATGAAGAAAATAATCAACTCTTAAGTCAAAAAACTGTTGGTAAGCAACTCAGGTACATGTTTGCATGGTGAGTTTACCCACACTTGAGAAGATAATCAAAGTCATGGGCTGAGAAGAGGGAAAGAAAAGGAGGCAGAGAGAGGACAGGAGAAAATGACGATGACAATCGTAAACTCACAAGAGCAGTTGTTTTGCCCTCTTTACCTCCACTGAGGATCACTAAGAGTAGAAAAGAGAATAAAAGACTTGCTTGCAAATATTTTAGTAGTAGAACTGCCTTTGGAGAATCTTACCTCTCTCTTGCTTTTCTTCAACTTGGATGACTGTTTTCTCCTCAGATATCTCTGTGTGTGTGTATCTCTCAAGGGCATAAACAGATTTGGATCTTTCTGCACTGTGATTGCAATCCAGGGTAAGGGAGTTCAAAGAACCAGAGCTCCTACAGACATAGACCTTTAGAAGCTCCTCTGTTCCTACAGGCCCCTGTGATTTGGTCTGGTGGATTTCCTTCCCACGTGTCCTCAGGTCTTCTACCCACCTACCAGTCTTTAAGATCACCGTGAACAGATGCTGTTTTCTAAGTTCTCCCTTCCTTTGCTGTATTAATCAGGACTCTATCAATTTTACCTGATAGAAACTCAACTTGAGTTAATCTAAGCAAAAGGAATTAATTAGCTCATGTAACTGAAAAGCCCATAAGTTCATTTGGGTTTAGGTATGGATGGATTTGAGGTTTAAATAAACAATATTATCATGGTCTTTCTTCCCTTCCCCTCCATTTCTTGGGTCTGCTTTCATCTGCATTGACTTCATTCTTTTGCATACTATCTCTGTGTGATGAGACCTCCCCAGGCTTACAAGGTTCTTATATCTTGTGATATCAGAAAGATTGATAACTTTTCTGATATCCAGAATCCATATCAGTCTCTGCAAAAAGATTCTGATTGGCCACAGTTGGGCCACATGTCTTTCCTGGAACAGTCTCTGTATCCAGGGAAGTAGAATATGTTTACTATCCTCAGCCATATATCTATCACTGGGGCAGGGCTACTGGTACCTTGATTGATAGTTCTACTAGAATTACAAGGTGTGGAGCAGAGCAATTCCAAAAAGGAAGTGTATGGGCCAAACAAAACAGTAACGGTTAGCTATTACAATTGCTGTACTTAAAATAATCACGCAAATTAATTCAGTAACTCTGAGGAAAGTAAGGTAAACAAAATGACAAATAAAGTATATGATATAATAAAAATATTTTATATCAATGGTAGGTATCCTTGATCTTCTAGATTTCTCAAGTGGTGTTCTAACAGAGAAGAGAGAATTTGTTTTGCTTGTCATTTTATATTTAGTACCTGGCACATGGTAAGTGCTTAGTATAGTTTATAACAGAGTATCAAGTGAGGTGAATTTAAAATAGTAAGCCAGTGAGTACTAAGTCACAGGGGAAAATAGTAAGAAAAGGTAGAATGATTTTCTTTATCACGGAAGGAGCCACTTTAGTGAGCCCTCTCAATTATGTAATTACAATGCAGCAGGCACCGACAGGAGAGGAGGATAGGTGTACTCAGTGTTGTGCTGATAAGTGTTTAACAACTGGATCTCTAAGGAAAAAAAATGCTAATTTGTAGCAATTGTTAATTATGATTGTGTAAATACTCCCATTATGGTTGATTTCAAGATATCGACATGAGTCACTAAATGCAGAGTTGGAAAGAGAGATGCACACAGTTGGTTCTCAGGAGCCTGTGTAAACTGTCTGTAGCTCAGCATTAAATATAACCAAATATTCTATGGATTGATGAAGACTGATCTCCCCTGAGATTCTTTAGTACGAATGTCTTGGAAGGGGTTCACCCATTACATATGGAACCTGGTGGCTTAAAAAGAGGTAAAATTCTAAAACCCTTTTTGCAACATTTGAAATTAGTTAACCATAATGAAATGGTCCCCTGTGGCTTTGACCAAGGTTCTTGACTTAATAACAACCCTAGGGAGTCCAAAGAGAAATTTCCAATGAAGAGAGTAGTTGCCTAGATGACCTGGGTGAAAGCCACCCATTCAAGAGTACTGCACTTCAGAAAAAACCATGGTTAAGAATTTGAGTGTAACTAAAACTGTTGCAGTCATGAAGCTCACTGTATGCACCACTGATACTCTGGAAGGTTTCCAGAGAGCAAGGACATCACCACAGCAGTGGACAAACATTCTGTTGATGACAAAGTACATGTCTTAACAGTAGTGCACACCAGGAATTTGTAATTAAGACTGAATGTTAATGGAGTGTATCGGTCAGGATAGGCTATGTTATGCTGTGGTAACAAGCAGTGCTGAAGTTTTAGTGGTTTAACACAATACAAAGTTATTTCTCGCTCACTCTGTATGCCCATCATGAGGACTCAGACTGATGAAATTGCTTCTTGATTTCTGCTTCCATCATTGCAGAGGCAAACAAGAATGGGGCAAACTCACACAATGAATCTTAAATGAGATATCACTTCTACTCTCATTCCATTGGCCAAAGCAAGACTTAAAACTACATCCAACCCCAAGTGGGCAGGGTAGTGCAATCTTAGCATTTGCCAGAAGATGGAGCTGGCAAATAGCACTACACTAACAATAACCACTACACTAACAATGACCACAAAAGTTGATTGAAAATTCTGATTATTTGTTCTCTCCTAGCTTTTGGAAGAAAAAACTGGCTTGTTTGGTGTTTGAATCAAATAAGTACCCAGAATCTTGAACAATTCAGTTGGAAGAAGCCTAAAGGAGATACTAAACTTGTTGCTTTTTAGGGGAAACCTCTAGCAATTAAATGAGCTACTATACATTAAGTGCAAATATAAAGACAGGTAACAGTTTTGGTATGTGAGAAGATAAAATAACCATTCGGGTATCATAAAATCAATTTATGGGGTCCTGACAAGCAACTTTTAAGTAAAATAATGTAGGATAGAATAGTAATTATCAGATAACTCTGAAGGTGGTAAGAATAAATATTGTCTTAAGAGAATTTTATTTCAGATGTGTATACATAGTTCCCTCATCTATAAAAAAAGGAATAATAATAGAGCCTAACTCATGGATAGTTGTTAGGATTAGATGAGCAATTATACATAAAGTGCTTAGAATATTGGGTGGCACCTTATAGACACAATATAGATATGTCGTCATCATCATCACCATCATCATCATCACCACCATCATCATCATCCTCACTAGTCTACATTTTTCTAATAGAAGGTAGAGAAAAGCATCTTATTTGCATTTTGATTTGTTTATTCATTAGTGAGATTGATCTTTTCAAATATTTATTGGCCCTTGCATTTTCCCTTGCATAAATTTCCTCTTTATTGTTCCATGCTCATTTGTCATGCTCAATACAGACAAATTTGTTTGAGAAAGATTGACTTTTTCTGTGATATTAAGTTTTTTCCATCCATTCATTTAGATATTATTTTATATTTTTCATTGTATTCACTTAAAAATACATTTTTCATTGTATTCAGTTAAAAAATTATTTGCCTTTCTTTGCACAACAGATATTAACTCTTGACTTTTACATATTGACAAATATTTTTTTTTCCAGTTGATCATAGGCCTCTTACTTTATTTATGGTGTCCTTTGCCTTTTAGATAATGTTGATTTTTGAAATAAAATTTATTTAGTTTTTAAATGATTTTTGGGTTCCTTTCTTGCTACATAAGAACTTTCTCACTCAGTGATAAATGTTCTCATAAGTTTTCCATCAATAATCATTCCTATATTTTTTTACATTAGATATTTAATCCATCTGAAGTTTATTTTTGTCTATAGCTTAAAGGGACTAACATTGCTGTATTCCAGATGAAAAGTCAATTATTCCATTTTCATTTAAAAATAAACTTCTTTCATGACTGCATTTAAATATCACCTTCAACATATATTAAGTTCCTATATATACTTGGATTTATTTCTGGACTTTTCTACTGACTTTTTGACCAGTCTTAGGCCAATATTATACTATTTTGATTGCACCAATTCATATACAGTCTTTCCCTTACTCTTTTTTTCTACATTAGTTTATTAATTTTACACATTGATTTTTTCAATACAAAATATAAAATAATGTTGCCAATTCATTAAATAATTCTTTATGATTTAAACAAGAAGTTGAATTTATATTGAGAAAGAATGACTTTTTCCATGATATTTTTCCATCCATTCATTTAAATGCTATTTTATATTTTTTATTGTATTCATTTAGATTTTTTTTGTTAAGTTGATTCTTTAACAATTTAAAGTTCCTAATATGATTATTAGAGAATTTTTAAAACCCCTTTTTCATTCTCAGTGACTCCTGCTATACAAAGACAATTTTTGCATTTTTGTGTATCTATTAACTTTAAAAAAGAAAACATTTCCCCTTTAATTCTAATAGTTTAAAAAATTACTATACTTTTTGAGGGTATTGTAGGCATATGGTTATATAGTCTATAATAAAGATAATTTGCTTTTTATTTCTAAATTTAAACTACTAATTTTATTTTCTTTTATTATTGCATAAGCTAGAATTGCCAAAACAATCCTGAATACAAATGATGCTTAAAGGCATCCCCATTTTCTTTCTGGATTTAATGAGATTGCTTACTATTTTACATTTAATATGATGTTTAATTTTAGGCTTTGATAATAAATAGCCTTTATCATGCTCAGCATTTGTGTTTATTTCAGCAATAGTTGTGATTGCTGAGTTTTATCAAATGCCTTTTCACTGCCTATATATTTAATTTGCTGTAATGAATTTTATGATTAAATGATTTAGTATTGATCCATCTTGCATGCCTTGAACAAATTACTGCTTACTTTGAATGCGGAAAGAGAAAAATACTAAAAGAAAAGAGAGGGAGAAAAAAAGCTCTTTCTGTGTGAATATGTGTGGAGAAAAAAAAAAAGACACCAAAATGCAAATGACAAGGGGAGTATTATGACTGAGTTTTGGATTTATCAAGAGAGAAAAGAGGAGAAATGAGAAGAAAAGAAACCTCCAAGAATATGAAATAAACAAAACCAAAACAAAATCTTGTTTCCAAATATGCCTAATTACTTTTTTGGCAAGGTACCAAGGGGAGTTATGTCTTCTGATTCTTCAGTAGAGGAATAAACTATTTTCCATCTGGTGGACACATATTTTGGCATAATACTTGTGTAAAACTATTGGGGTGGGGGGAATGTTCACTGTGGTCTTCCTGGTATTTAAAAGGGGTGGCAAATATTATTTCTATACCTACTACTAAATAAATGAATTATTTGTCTCATCCAGTGCCCATATTTAATTGGTCATTAAGTAGAGTTATTTCTAGATCCCCAAAATCTTTCAAAGCTGACCTTGTCTTTTTCCCCAGAGCCACTGCTTTAGGTCAGGTCTCATAATTTCCCACCTGGAGGGAGAGAATACCAAGCTTGAAGGGCAAAGATCTGAGGGACCAAGCCTATTACATGGTCACTACAATGGTTGGCATAACAAAATGGAACTAAGGAAGGAGGCAAATGCAGACACTATTAACCTTGACTGAATATTAGAATTACAGGGACAGCCCAGACCCCAACCAAACATTCTCACTAAATTAGTTCAGTGTAGGACCTAGCAGCTCATTTTCTTATATTTTCTTGTATTTCTTATAGTTCTTATATTTTTAGAAGTGCCTCAGTGCTGGGCAATTCTAATGCACAGCCTGTGTTGACAGCTATCTGAGCCAAGATTCTTGAAGAGTGGTCCCTGGACCAGCTACATCAGCATTGCTTGTGTAATGCAGGAGCTCCAGGTCAGGATCTTGCCCCAGAAAAACCACCAGGGAGGACTGGACAGGTGTGATATGCTGTTTATTACTCATGGGTCAGGGAAGCTTCAGCAGCGGCTTGTCGGAGCTGCAGGAAAAGTCACCCTGCAAAGGCGAGCAATGTTTTATTCACACAAGCAGAGGGAGGGGTAATATTATTGGGGAAGCAGCCATCTTCTCAGGCAGATGGGAGTAAGATGCACTGCTTAATTACAGGAGCAGATAATATCCATGGGAGCAGATACTGCTGAAAGCTCTTGTGTACTGCCTTCCTTGGCTGCTGGCTGGGCAGCCGGAAGTCTTCCGAGTGTGTGGAGGGGCTATGTTCCAAATTAATTCTACAGCTTGGAAACTTGTTTAACATTCATTAAGCGGCATAGACCTCTAGAAAATTCTGATGCCGAGTGAGAATCTCTACCACACAGAGATGTTGAGAGGTTAAGATCCACAGCCTTAATGTGTCACAGACACCAAAAGAAACAGTTCTTAGATAACACTTCTGATTGCCACAGAATGGCCAAGAATGATGTGGATCCAAGGAAAGATGCTGCATTCAGTCGATGAGAAGGTCAGAGGTATCCCAAAGAAGTTTCCTTGGACAGTGAGAGTAGGAATCATGATTATCAAGGTTAAGGAGGAAGAGGTGGTAAGAAAGAGGTAGGGGTGGGTATGACCCGTTGCAGACTGGCAGGCAGAAAATGAGGCAGAAAACTGGAGTTGAATCTGGAGGCTGCAATTACATTCACACAAAGAGGATTTTCATTTGCTTGTTTTCTTCTTAGGAAAACAACAGTTTTGGAGACAGAGGAAGTTTCTGCACAGAGGGAAGGGTGTGTTTTGAAATTAAGCAATTCTTCATTTTTCTGAAATAAAGTGATTCCTTGTTTTCTCAGTAAGATGTTCTTTCCACTAAGGGTTAATTTGGATAAACCAGTAGTCCCTTTTCCTCTGCTTTTGTGTTGACATATTGCAACAAAAGAATAAACTTTAGATAAAAGAAATTAGAAATGATTTTCTTCCTTTAGTCTGAATAAGTGTGGGGAATGTTTCAGATGGCTGGCTCTGTGTCCCTAGGTTTAACAGCACTTTCCTAGATTCTCAGTGTGGGCCCTTCAAGGGTGCTACTGACAGAGAACCCCTTTATTTCTCTGGGGCTCCCACTTCTCCATGGGGAGTATCTGCTTAAACCTTTCTCCCTGCAGACTATCTTCTGCCTGGAGATGCAGCATGCATGTCCAACCAGCCTGCTGCACCACCTCTCACCTTGACTCATGATGACCTCATTTCCGATCAGTGGCCACACAACCTTGATTTTCTTTGCTGTTTAAAATTAGTTTTTGGCTTGATGTCTCCCTCTCCCCAATACATGAATTTCCATAGAGGATGCTTCTTTGCACAGTGTTTTGCCTGCTTGCCTCACCCTCCCTCAACACTCCCCCACTTCACTCTCTTATTCATGAGGTTCACAGTCTTAGACCTTATGTTGGTGCTTATTAATGTTCAGTTCCAGCACATTTTCTTTGTTCCTAGATTAACCTCCTAGCTACCTCTGTCATCACCCCCTGGAGTACACCTGGGGGTCCTATTTTTAGGACTTCTGCTGTAAATCTCTGACACAAGCTGCTTCCTGCTTTGGAAATCTCACAACAAAGAGGTCTCCTCAATTAACATAATTAGTATTGTTCTCGCATGCATAATTCCCCTGCCTCAGAACATTAATTCACCATTCAGGCTCTGTAGGACAATAAGACCCAGGACCAAATGTGATCAGAGATTGAAGTTTCTTTACCAGTGGCCTATCCTGGTCTCTCCTGTAGTATCCATGTCCTTCTCAGGGGAATTGAAGTTAGGGGAAATTCTGGAGGGTTTAGATGGCAAATTAGATAGACTGATGGCACAGTTAGTCAACAATTCAGAAGAAGAGTTGGCCTGTTAGAAAAACTACACTTTGGCTTAAAAAAAATAGATTTGTGTTTCAGTGATTGGTTTTATTACCAATTATTTAGTTTTTACTTTCTGCTTTGGAAGTATACTCCCCTGGTGTCTTAGCCAGGGACCCCATATAATCAATCGAGGTGAGAATCTGTTTGTAATAGCAATGATATCTAGGTTCTCCTATTCCTGTAAGGGCATCACCATTGCAGGGTTTTTTCAAGGAGATCATATCTTTTTAGAAGTATCATATTCAATTAAGATATTGTGATCTTTGCTCTGATTTACATATCAGGTTGCTGAATATCCTTCACCAAAAAACAGAAGGACCCCTAGGGTATTGAAAATGGAGTTTCATCTGATAACTTGTACATACTGGTTGATTATACTGGTTAATTGTTATTTATAATGTTTTTGTTCTTTTTGAAAACAGCCTATTGATTCCAGCATAACTCAGATAATGTTGAAAAAAATCAAGCTCTGGTTAAGAGGGCAAAGTAGGTAGGCACTGTACTCACCTTCTTCCATGACCACATCAAAATTACAACAAAATTACAGAACAGTAAACCTGGAGAAGCACCAGAAGAGTAGCTGAATGCAGCTCCTATAAATAAGGATATGAAGAAGAGGTCATGTTGAGACTGGTAGGAGGGATGGAAAGGCTAACCTGGCTGGTCCCACACCCATGAGTGGTAGACAAGGGTTGGGAGAGATATCTTGGCTCCAGAGGTCCCCACTGAGCAGAGAGGGATCCCAACCCCATACTGGACTCCCAAGCCTGGGGATCCAGTGCCAGAAAGAGTGGTCCCTCACAGTTGGCTGTGAAGATCAGCAACAATTCCATCCTGTCCTAGTGAGACAGAAGGCCACTTGAAACCCAATTATTCTCTTAAAGGGCCCACACACAGACTTGCTTATGCCCAGACTTGCTCACTCACAGGCATTCACTCTGAGCTCCAGCAAAGAGACAGAAGCTCAAAAGCTCCAGTCACATACAAGGAGAAACTGATATGTATGGCTTCGGGGCAAGAGCTGCTGCTGTCCCCATTTTGAGCCCTCCCCTGACACAGCCAGCAAGAGCAGGTAGGAGCCACCTGCTCTGAGTCTGTATTAATCTGGTGAACATCATTCACCCTGGTGACTCCCTGAGACTCCAGTTCACCCAACTTGCATGCTGCCCTTGGTTCTTTCAATGGTGTGCCTCACGGTCAGCCTCAACCCATGCTGCAAACTTTCTTTAAAACTCTTCAAGGTCTGCAGGCCCCAGGCAGATGGCAGCTGGCCTCAGAGTGCCCTGTGACTTTTGCTAAGTGGCACCAGGTCTGATGCAAGTGGCAGCTGGCCTCAGGTCACAGCACGACCACTCCCACATACCTCCAGACACAGCAAAGGGAGCTGCTGACTCCAGATTGCTTTGTAGCTCCTAACAAGTGGCCCTTGGTTGGGCACAGGCAGCAGTTGCCTTTGGTCTAAATGAGAGCCCTCCCAAGAGGCCTGAGAACCTACACATTCTGTGGCCAACCTCAGCCCATTACAGAGCAAATGATAGACCCAAAGGGTGGTCTCAGTGCATGCCATAGCCCCATACAGGTGAATCGACACCTGCTGTGGTGATGACCAGACCTCACAGCCAGTCAACCTGAAGGCCAACCCTATTCATTAAAGAACAAACAGCAGCAAAACCTCAACTATAACAAGTGGGCACACACAATATACACACGAGACAGCCTTGGAGGACCCAGCGCAGGTCACGAGGGCGTCTGTGCTGCTGAGCCCCAAAGGACACCTATTATATAAGGCATTCTTACCAAGACTAGGAGACATAGAAGATTTACCTCACACCTAGAAACAAACACAGGCGGCCAAAATGAGGAGACAAAGAAACATGTCCCAAATGAAAGAAGAGGAGAAAATTTGAGAAAAAGAACTAAACAAAACAGGCAGTCTATCAGATGCAGAGTTCAAAACACTGGTTATAAGGATGCTCGGTCAACTTAGAGAAAAAATAAATTAACTTAGTGAGAACCTTGACACAGGGATAGTAAATATATCTATAAAAGACATAGAACCATACAAAAAGAACCAGTTAGAAATGAAAAATATAATAACTGAAATGAAGGCTACACTTAAAGAAATAAACAATAGATTAAATGAAGCAGAGGATCAAATCAGTAATTTGGAAGACAAGGTAGAACACCCAATTACAATAGCAAAAAGAAAAAAGGATTTAAAAAAATGAGGATAGTTTAAGGGGCCTCTGGGGCAACATCAAACATACCAATATTCACATTGTAGGGATATCAGAAGGAGGAGAGAGAGTGCAAGAAATTGAAAACCTATTTCAAGAAATAATAACTTAAAACTTCTCTAACCTGGTGAGGGAAATAGACACACAAGTTCAGGAAGCACATAGAATTCCAAATGAGATGAATCCAAAGGGGCTCACACCAAGATACATCATAATTGAAATGCCAAAGTTTAAAGATAGAGAACTGTAAAAGCAGCAAGAGAAAAGCAGTTAGTTACCTACAAAGGAGCTCCCATAAGACTGTCAGCATTTCTCAACAGAAACTTTGAAGGCAAGAAGGGAATAGCACAAAATATTCAAAATGATGAAAAACAAGGATCTATAACCAACATTACTTTATACAGCAAGGCTATTATTTAAAACTAAAGGCTTTCCAGACAAGAAAATGCAAAGGAATTCAGAACTACCAAACCAGTATTACAGAAAATGTTAAAGACTTCTTTAAGAAGAAGAAGAAGAAGAAGAAATAAACATACATGTGAATAATAAAATGCCAATAACTATATAGCTATCAAATTTACTTTTAAGTGTAAATGAATTAAATGCTCTAATCAAAAGACATACGATAGCTGAATGGATAAGAAAATAAGACATATGGATAAGAAAACACACACATGCTGTCTACAAGAGACTGATTTTAGATTGAAAGACAAATATAGACTGAAACTAAAGGGATGGAAAAAGTTTTTATGCAAATGGAAACAGACAAAAAAGCTGGAGTAGCAATACTAATATCAGACAAAATAGACTTTAAAACAAAAGCTATAAAAGAGATAAAGAAAGACAGTATATAATGATACCAGAATCAATGCAACAAGAAGACGTAACCCTTGTAAACATTTACACACCCAACACAGAAACATCTAAATTCATAAAACAAATACTGATGGACATAAAGGGAGAGATTGACAATAATACAGTAATTGTAGGGCCCTTTACAACCTAATTGACATCAATGAATAAGTCATTCAGAGAGATAATCAACATGAAAACAGTAGCCTTAAATGACATATCAGACCAGATGTATTTAATTGATATTTTTAGAGTATTTTGCCCCAAAACATCAGAATATGCATTACTTGCAAGTACACACAGAATATTTTCCAGGATAGGCACCATGTTAGGCCACAAAACTAGTCTCAACAAATTTAAGAAGATTGAAATTCTATTAAGCATCTTACCATAATAGGAAATTAGAAATCATCGACAAGAAACACATACAAACACATGGGGGCTAAATAACATGCTATTAAATAATAAATGGATTAACAATGAGATCAAAGGAGAAATTAAAGGATACTTTGAGACAAATGAAAATGAAAACATGACAACCCAAAAGCTATGGGACATAATGAAAACAGTCCTAAGAGAGAAATTCATGGCAATACAGGTCTACCTCAAGATAACAAAAATCTCACATAAACAGTTGAATCTTACATGTAAAGAAACTAAAAAAGAAACTAGTAAACAAAGCCCAAAGGGTGTAGAAGGAAGGAAATAGTAAAGATCAGAGTGCAAATAAACAAAATAGAGTCTAAAAAAACATTATGAAAGATAAATGAAACCAAGAGCTGGTTTTTTGAAGATAAAAATTGATAAACCTATATCTAGACTTAGCAAAGAAAAAAGAGAGAGGACTCAAATAAATAAAACCGGAATTGAAAAAGAATTACAGTTGATGCCACAGAAATACAAAGAATTATAAAAAAAATACTAAAAACAATTATATACCAACAAATTGGGCAACCTAGAAGAAATCGATAAATTTCTAGAAATACAATCTTCCAAGAGTGAGTCACAAAGAAACTAAAAATCTGAAGAGATCTATAACTACTAGAAAAATCAAATCAGTAATCAAAAAAACTCCCAACAAACAAAACTTCTGTACTGATGGCTTCCCAGGTGAATTTTACCAAACTTTCAAAGAATAATTAACACCTATCCTTCTCAAACTATTCCAAAAAATTCCAGAGGAGGGAAGGCTCCAAGCTCATTTTAGGAGGCCTGGAATGGCTGTAGGTATTTTGTTTCCCTAAGAGAACCTAGCCTGAGGATGAAATTGTCAAAGGGAATGGCCAAGTGGAGAAAATATTATCAGAAAAGAGCTGGAGCTCCAAAAACATCATGAGCTTCTGGACCAAATCATATCTAAAGGCCATCTACTACTTCAGTTTTGTGTACCTGTTTGTTGGGTTGTCTATTACTTGCAATCAAAGGATTCTTACTAATATGGAAAATCCACACAGTTTATCAACTAAGAACATAAAAATTGAAGTGAAACAGCCCAGATCAAATCTTCCACTATTACTTAATAAAGGGGCATTTTATTATTAATAAAAGTAGAAATAACATACTTTTGCAATAGAGAGCAGTCCTTTAAGTTAAATATATTTGTCTTCTTAAAAAATTATTTTTAATATGTTGCAGACCAGAGAAAAACTATACAGTGAATTTAGTGACTCATGGACCAGCTTTTGGGGACAAGTCAGATAATGCTTATCATAGGGCATGGCACACACAGTAGGTGCTGCAGATGGCAGCTATGTATGCTTCAGAGAGGCATGGGGAACTTGGATAATTTTCTTTACACAGGGGACAAGAAGAGTAAGTTATTCTTGTTTTTGTATTCCCCAAAGAATATAGCATGTAATAGACAATCAATATTTGTTGAATGAATGAATGACTTTCCATTGAGGGTGATGAAAATTCTCTAAAAATATTAAAAGACAACAAATATAAAAGAGAGCACAACAGTATATTTTCAAAGTGGTGGCAGTTGGATCCTGGGACAGAGAACAAGGGGCCATGTGACTTGCCCATCACAAACCATACTGTCCTGTGTTCATAGGAAAGAAATGGCAGTCCGAGGACAGAGAACATAGTGGAAAGGCCTGTATGTGATATGGGGAGGCTGCAGTGTCAGTGCTGTGACAATTGGAAATGGAAAAGGTCAACCCGAATCTCAGGAAGTGTTTCCTCTGTAAAATGAGGGAAGCCATGGCATAAAGGACCAGATATGGAGTAGGAAAAAAAAAGGAATTTTTGGTGGGTTTCTCTACTATAAATCTAGAATGTAAAGTATTTTTGGTACAGTTGACCATCCAGGGTGAATTTGGGATGCTGAAGAAGTTCTTTTAATAAACCCCTAATTAATAATTAGAGTAGATATTAATGTTTATTTCACCATGGAAATCTTATTGTTTAACAAGTCTAGTAGTGAATGATTATGGAGTGGTGAGTTTAGAGTATGTCAGTTTTATCCTAGTAGAGGTCTTAATCTCAAATTTTAGAGTCAGTCAACGAATAAAAATTTCTTGAGATAGTCTCTATCTTCAAGTATCTTATAATCTTGTTATGAAAATTGTACCATACCTGTAAATATAGAAATTTAACTTGCTCTTCCACTCTACAATAAATATTACAAGTGTTTTCCAATAAGCTTACATTTCTGAGCTTATGACCCTCTTAGCTGATGATCTTGCCTCTTTCTTTATAAAGAGAAAAAGACAGATGGGAATTCTCTCAATGTCACCATTTGCATCTGCTTCCTTTTTATCACCTGTTAGTATTTCTCCTATCCCCAAAGACCAGCTGCCCTCTTGCCCTTGGAATGAATCCCTACCCCTCTCTCCTTTGCGAAGATTCGTTCTTTTGCTTTCGGTCTCTAAATTATGCATTGCAAATTCCCCACTCTTTACTAGATGAGATGCCTCAACATACAAACAGTAAAAGCAAAGCTGTGCTGGAGACAGATGTTACAGGCCTGTAGGAACCAATTCTGAGCACCTCTTCCCAACTTCACATCCAGTGATATCACATGGGTACCTTGAAATCATCTCCAGTGAGAGTATTTACACTGCAGAAATTAGCCAACACTACAAACTAGGACTTTCCTCCAGAGAGCCAATTGTTAAACATTTACCAAAACCTCACTGATTAAAATAAGCAATAAGTATATCTCATTATGGAAAAAATAAAATTTTCCTTGAGACTGAAGAGAAGCAGAATTTGCCATCCTCAAATGTGCCTTTTTTGGATATTGATTATTTTAAGTTGGATATTTTTAAGAAGAGAAAGACTCAAGAAAAACCTTTGACCCTTCTCCTGTCTAAAAGGCATTTTGATAGAGGGCCTGCTTCAAGAAGGAAGATATTATCACAGATAACTGTAGTTTAATATGAACTAATGTGTGGTAGACAGGAACCTAGCAAAGCCTGTTTATTCAAAGTTCTCTCTGTGTCCCATCGTTAAAGATGGCCCAAAAGTTACCAAACATTTGCTTTTCCATTTCTATGTGAATTGCCTTTGTGTCCTTTAAAGTCCCAAACCACATTCTCCACTTCTCCTTAGCTCCAGGATGACATAAAAGCCTCAACTGTCCAAGGGGTCTTGGGTATCATATTCTTACAGTATCCCTGTGTGTACACATGTAATAAATTTTGTATGTTTTCTCCCGTTAACCTGTTTCTTTAATTGGATTATTAGTGCAGCCAGAAGAATTTAGAAAGGTGAAAGTTATTTTTTGTGTCCCCACAAACCCAAATCTCCCTTCTTACCTTTAGTAGCCAATCATCCCCCAAAAGGATGTCTCACACACTCTGTCCCTATGCTATCATATCTGCCCCTCCCCCATATTTATCATTCTACCCTCCATATTACGGCTTCTGCTCCTAACATGCAACTAAAATCACCTTGCCAAGGGCTCCTGGGACCTCCATGTTTCCCAAGCCAGTGGATATTGCTTTGTACTCATCAAATGTGTATTCTTAGATGCATTTGTCATTGATGACTGCATTCTTTTGGGATCATTTTGATTCTTGGCAGCTATGATTCACTGATCTTTGATTTTTTTCTTCTATGAAGTAGTTCTCTTTTTTCGATCCCTTATGCTTGTTCTTCCTTCTTTACCAAACTTCTAAATGTTGAAGTTCCTTGAAGCTTAGATGTGAACTTTCTTCTCCCTCTGAACTCTCTTCTAGGTGAGCATCTCAATTCCTCTCTATTTAGGTACCATCTTGACATTAATAATTCTCAGATTTCTCTCTAAAGCCCAGGGCTATCTTCTTGATCCAATTTGCTCATTCTCCCTGACTCACTCATTAGAGGGTCACAGAGAACACTTGGTCAAATGTAGTCCTTAAATTTCTTTCCCTGAAACAAAAATCCTCCTTCTCTCAACACAACACAGTCTCCCAACACACAGGCACATATCCATGTATGTTACCACTCAGTTATTTAATTTGAAAATACAGGAGTCTTTTTTGATTCCTCCTTAGATGATACCTTGACTGATCTATTATCAAATCCCTTCCACTGTATCTTCAATCCCCCCTCATTTCTCCAAATCTATCGCTGCCACCTTAGCTCTAAGTTACCATTGTTCCATCTAGATTTCTAGCATTCTCTCCTCTTTTCTGGCCAAACTGCCTTTCTTTTAGTTCCTATCATTTGTCATGCTTCCTCCTACCTCTATGCCTTTGCACATGCTACTCCTTCTATCTGGAATGTTTGTCATTCTGTTCTTTGCCTGGTTAATCTTACTTATATTTCAGAACATTCAGCTGAATTTCTGATAATACTGACTAAGGCAGGAATGTCTTTTAGACTTTATTCTAGCACCAAATTCTTTACTTTGGAAACTTTTGTCATAGTTTCATGTTTACATTTTTTATGAATTAACAAATGTTTAGCTTCCCTACACAGACTGTTAGAATCAGGAGAGCAGAAGTGGTTCCTTGTTTTACCCACAGTGCCTTGTACATTGCACAGTATAGAGAAGACATTCAATTATGGTTGTTAAATGAATTAATAGAAATAGTATTAATAATAGGTGTCAGGTTCACAGGAAGAAGAGACCCCTGTGTCAGTATAGACAGAAGAGCTAGGGAACTCACAAATTTCAAGACCTCTAGAGGCCTCCATTCACAGATGAGAGAGCTTGGCAGCAAGTGAGTGTAATGAGTGATCTGCTCTCTAAATCCCACTCCCCGAGAACAGAAGAGTGTCTGCAGAGTGTTCTCCATGTAAGCTCTGCATCCAGGGGTATCATCTGCCTCTACCAGTGCAACTTGGACAAAAAGCAACAGAAACATTAGCTTCTCAGCATTCTTAACATATGGCTATAAAGTACATCTGCTCTAATGTTGATCTTATTCCAGATCCAGTTTTCATAGTCTTAGTTTTTCTGTTTAAATTTTGTTCAGGTGTGAATTGATCTTATTGCACTACAGCTTCTTCCACTTCAACTGCATCCCTTAAGGCTTAAATGGCATCTCATTATAAATCATTCATATTCTTGTTTACACCACCTCTTCCTGAATATCCCCATCTAAATTACAGGAAGTTTCAGAGGTCTCAGCTACCTCTCAGTGCCTCTTTGTCTAGCTTCTTCTGTTTAATTTCTACATGGTAGTGTCTGTCACATGGAGCATGTTTCAACCACTTAACCTCTGGACAAGTTATCGCTTTTGCTCCAAAGCATATACAATTTAAAATCAATTAGAGATTTTCATAATACTTTAAATTCTTTTACTTCCAAGTCTCTTTTAAATTGTAGTTTTCACTTTCAAAATTCAGTGTACTTATGAGAAGTAACTGATACAAAGGCAAAAGAATAATCATAAAATATTCTGTCTCCCATAGGAGTAACAGTAGAATGGAACTTGATATGGACTTGTGTTAGGATTAAAGAAAATCTACTGAGGGTCTACTAAAAGAGGAAAGTTTCCGTGAGATCAGAGATATTACCAAGTAAGGCTACCCTGGTAAAGCCATTTGCTGGAGGGGTCAGGAATACTATGATCCAGTGCAGCCAGTTACTAACTACTTTATGTTATTTGCCTGAAAGTATTTAATATGCTGCTAAGCTGTATTTCTTTGCCATTTCATTTCCCAATCAATCACTTTTTTAAATTGAACCATTTTTTCCCCGGCAATTAAATTACATTTTTTTGGCACCAGATTAGCCATTCATTGCATTAGTGCAAACGAGTTTTACAATTGCTATAAATGTTGTATCACTAGTGTTTTGATCTTGTGCTTGATATCACCCAGTCATGCTTGGTGTTGCATTTCCATGGCCTTGTACAATCTCCTCTGGTCCATCTGCGTCCCTCCCATTGGAATATTGGGCTTTCTCTGTTTGCACATCCACAATGACCTGGATGGGAATGGAACAATGTGTTTCAGTCCTTTCTGGCTCTGATTGTGATGACTGGGCTCCAGGGAATTTTTACTTTTTGTCTTTTGTCTCTTCCCAAAGGGGCCCTTGGGGAAATCATTTTCTAGTTCTGAATTAGAAAATAGTGACCTTTATTGGTAGTGGCAAAAAAACTCATTCTTTACATGCTGTGTGTATATGTTCAAAAGGTGTTTGGAAAAGATGCGTATAATAGGCACACAATTTTGATACAAATCCTTGTCACTGACTTAGTTTTTATACATAATGTAGACTTGCAGTTACATCTGGTTCTTCAAGTTGAGAGGTCCATGGATAATCTCTATGTTGAGCTACTTTAACAAATGTTAGCTAGTTCATTCCTTTTGTTCTGTTTGCAGAATAAAAGCATGTCTTTTCTCAAAGTAAGAAAGTCTTTTAGTCATCCACCAGCTATG
>NW_011888825.1:6677410-6682558 GCF_000151845.1 Pteropus vampyrus | reverse complement strand
TTCAGGTGTGAATTGATCTTATTGCACTACAGCTTCTTCCACTTCAACTGCATCCCTTAAGGCTTAAATGGCATCTCATTATAAATCATTCATATTCTTGTTTACACCACCTCTTCCTGAATATCCCCATCTAAATTACAGGAAGTTTCAGAGGTCTCAGCTACCTCTCAGTGCCTCTTTGTCTAGCTTCTTCTGTTTAATTTCTACATGGTAGTGTCTGTCACATGGAGCATGTTTCAACCACTTAACCTCTGGACAAGTTATCGCTTTTGCTCCAAAGCATATACAATTTAAAATCAATTAGAGATTTTCATAATACTTTAAATTCTTTTACTTCCAAGTCTCTTTTAAATTGTAGTTTTCACTTTCAAAATTCAGTGTACTTATGAGAAGTAACTGATACAAAGGCAAAAGAATAATCATAAAATATTCTGTCTCCCATAGGAGTAACAGTAGAATGGAACTTGATATGGACTTGTGTTAGGATTAAAGAAAATCTACTGAGGGTCTACTAAAAGAGGAAAGTTTCCGTGAGATCAGAGATATTACCAAGTAAGGCTACCCTGGTAAAGCCATTTGCTGGAGGGGTCAGGAATACTATGATCCAGTGCAGCCAGTTACTAACTACTTTATGTTATTTGCCTGAAAGTATTTAATATGCTGCTAAGCTGTATTTCTTTGCCATTTCATTTCCCAATCAATCACTTTTTTAAATTGAACCATTTTTTCCCCGGCAATTAAATTACATTTTTTTGGCACCAGATTAGCCATTCATTGCATTAGTGCAAACGAGTTTTACAATTGCTATAAATGTTGTATCACTAGTGTTTTGATCTTGTGCTTGATATCACCCAGTCATGCTTGGTGTTGCATTTCCATGGCCTTGTACAATCTCCTCTGGTCCATCTGCGTCCCTCCCATTGGAATATTGGGCTTTCTCTGTTTGCACATCCACAATGACCTGGATGGGAATGGAACAATGTGTTTCAGTCCTTTCTGGCTCTGATTGTGATGACTGGGCTCCAGGGAATTTTTACTTTTTGTCTTTTGTCTCTTCCCAAAGGGGCCCTTGGGGAAATCATTTTCTAGTTCTGAATTAGAAAATAGTGACCTTTATTGGTAGTGGCAAAAAAACTCATTCTTTACATGCTGTGTGTATATGTTCAAAAGGTGTTTGGAAAAGATGCGTATAATAGGCACACAATTTTGATACAAATCCTTGTCACTGACTTAATTTTTATACATAATGTAGACTTGCAGTTACATCTGGTTCTTCAAGTTGAGAGGTCCATGGATAATCTCTATGTTGAGCTACTTTAACAAATGTTAGCTAGTTCATTCCTTTTGTTCTGTTTGCAGAATAAAAGCATGTCTTTTCTCAAAGTAAGAAAGAAAGTCTTTTAGTCATCCACCAGCTATGTTAGTAAATGGTCTGAACCCAGAACATTTGGACCTCCTGGAGACTGATAACATATCCTTATACAACTATTCTTCACTAATGTCATATTATTATATTGACATTTTTTTTTGGGGGGGGTCAGTTTTTAAGCTCAATGATACTGATAACAGATTAGAACTACATTGTCCAATGTGATAGCCACTGACCATATTAAGCCCTTGAATTGTGGTTGGTCTAAATAGAGGTAAGTGTAAGATACACAGTGGATTTGAAAATTTAGTACAAAGAAGGGTTAAACATTTTAATAATAATTTTTATATTGTTTACATGTTGAAATGATAATATTTTGTCTATATTATTTTAAGTAAAATATACTATTAAAATGAATTTCACCTGTTTCATTTTACAATTTTTAATGTAGCTCCTAGAAACTTAAAAATGACATCAATTGCATTTGTGGCTCACATTATATGTGTATTGGACAGAACAGAACTTCCTTAGACATTGTCTAAAATGTATTCTAATTAACCATCCACAGAATACTGTTTACCCAAGTTTGGAAACACAGGCCAACAAAATCAGAAGCTATAACTTATGTGGCAATTTTGAAACAGGTTAGTAGATTCACGTAAGACATATTTAAGTGCATTTATGTAAAACTTGTTAAATCCATCCCTCCAATGACATATGTATGCTTGTGCTTAAACACTGGAATTGATGAGTGTGTGCAACATAGGGTGTGGGGGTGCATCTTAAGTTTTCTCACAGTTCCGGTTCATACCTATCACACCTACAGACCCACACAAAGAAACGGAAAGTGTGATGCTACTGTCAAGGTAAGATACCTTCCTAATATTCTCAGCCAATAATCAGGGAGCTGTAGAGTTGCAACGTTGCACCTCTAGTTTTAATGTTCCAGTGCCATGCCAACCCCTCAAAATCCCTAGTCAACCTTTGTATCCATTTCTTAGTCATATCCCCAGGCTGGGCACCTTGTGCTGGCTGTAGCAGGAGGTAAATTCCATAAGCTTTCCTGGCTTGATTGCTTGGCCTAACCTTTTGTTCACCCAGGAACCTGTTAGTCCCAACTTGATCCTTTAATCACTTAATACCTCAGTGGTCCAATCACTTCCTAGGTAAAATACTGCTTAGCCAGAGCTGAATCCTCACAGCTCAGAAGCACCCTGAGTAGAATAGGACCAGCCAAATGCAAATTCTGGGGCTCCAAAGCCCTTTTAATCACAGGTTGTAAGATCAGGCAAGATCAGAGATGAGGGGGCCAAAATGGTAGAGGTGGGATGTGCCTGACTAGAGATGGCAGAAGATATGGTATGTGTGGTCTTTTATTGTTTGTAGTTTTTATTTTGCAAAACAAAACAAAATTTTAACTAACCAAACTTCCATGGAGTAAATAGAGCCATGATTTATGCTTCATCATCAACGTGATAGATTTTAGAAACCATAATGTTCCATTTTCTACTATGTTTTTGGATAACTATAATTTTTCTTCCCTCTGGAAACTTGGGATATTATAAGAAATTGAGAGGCAAATTGTAACGTGGGAAAGGGAAGGATATATTCACTCATCTGCCCATATGCATGGTTTTATGGTAAAAGCATGAGAATTCTGATGTACGAGGAAGTCAGAAACACTATCAAATAAATAAAGTAACTCACTTGCCACCAAAAACCATTTTTCTCTAACTTGAAACACTTTGAGGATGAGGCTGCTGAAGAGCTTCATTTAGGCTGAGCTGGCATCATGGTGGGTGCTGGGGGAAGATTAACTCATTGGCAGAGTGACCGTTCACCCTCCTTTGCATTGGGCCTCTCTCTGTAACAGAGAACAGCTCTTCAGAGAGGCCGAATTCTGTAACTTCTTTTTCTAAGCGTTGCTTCCCACAGACACGGTTTATCTGAAGAGGGAGCAAATTTGATATAAAAGCTGTTGAGAAAAAATAAATAGGGAGAATCAATGGTATCATTTTCACAGAATTTCTTTTCCAAACATAACACTGTAAGAAAAATGGCAAGTAGAGCCCTTCCTCCCAGGGACCTTCCAGATGCTGGGTTTCAGTCTCTGCTTTGAGCCCAGGAGCTTGGCTGAAAAGAGGACAAAGACAATTCTAGGTCTTTCCCTTGAGGGCTACAGGACAAAGCTGAAAGGAGTCTTGGAATCATTTGAATCGATGTTCTCTTTGCCTCAGGATTTTGAGAGTAATCAAGGTCAAGGTTTGTTAAGATGAGAAATCAAGTTGAACACTCAAAGAATGATCACTGCACAGTTGATGAGATGGTGAACATTTTCACATCAGCAAGCACAGTGTTTTCTCTCTGCACATGAATCTTTGTATTTAGGGATACTTTAATTTAAAACAGGCACTTCTTTAAAATGACAATAGGTTCTCTGAGTCACCCTATGAAAAAGATCTTGACTTTAGTGCCTGTAAGTTTCTTTGCCCTGACAGGCCACCTTCCTCTACTCTTCCCTTTCTCTTCCTGTGGCTTACTATAGTCTACTTTTGTGCCTTCTCCTAAGATACTACCTGACCAGGAACACATTCTTTCTTTCTTCCTACCTGTTCTTAGTTTAGTGTCTCTCTCCATGAGTCGACTTTTAATCGTTTTCTTTCAGAAAACCACTTCTCTGTTCACTTCTTTTGCCCAGTTACCTTGGATCTTATATGTCCAATTCACTTGCAATGGTTTATGGAGCATCATCTTCGTACCAGGACTGTTCTCTGCATTGGTGATGTAGGTGAGCAGACCCTGGTTTCTGCCCTCATGGATCTTACATTCTAGTGGAGAGCATGACCATAGGGCCCTTGCTTTCATGATTCTTTACAATTACTCACCTTTCATAGTCTGTGTTTTCTCTTACTAGATGGAAGGACCAGACTATCTGCATATGTATGGTGTCTATTGTTTAACTTGCAATAACCAGGCACAGGATGGTCTCTCACTTTACAGCTAAGTCTTTTTTCCTCTGCAGGAAGTCTATGTCTCTTTTGCATATAAATTGGAGGGCCCCTCTCTTACTTGCCTTTAATCTGGTGGTTGGTGTTTTCTTTATTTCAGATGTGTCTCCTCAGGAGTTTCCCTCTCCCTCTGCATTTTCCCGATTCCTGTCCAATGGTGTCACCATTTTTAGTCACTTAGACTTGATTTTTCAAGGGTTTCTTTGATTTTTTGCTTCCTTCCTATATTGTCAATCAGGACTCTTACTATATTCTACAATGTAAGTAAATGGAGAAGATCCTATCATATGTTTCGGATTCTTTTCTTTTCCAAATTCCAATTCACCCCTTTCTGATTAAGGGCTTTATTTACTTCTAAGGCTATATTATTTTAAAGATCTCCTCATAGTAATGTAGAGAAGAAGTAAGAGAACTAAAATGCTAAGTCAAGCTATATTCAGAGATTGCAATATGCTGATAAGCACTACAGCCAGACCATGAGGAAGCCTGCAGAACAAAGCTAAAAGGGTAAACAAAGTCGTTAAACTGTAATTTACAGGAACAAAGAATGATATATAAATTGAATTACCTGAACACTCAGGGTTCCTCTTAGTGTCTTTATTCTGTCTCTCTCACTGTCCCCATCTCTCTTTATTGACTCTGTCCCTCTGAGTCTCTCTTAGGCTCTCTCACTCTCTGCCTCTGAGAGGAGACCATGCTCTGTCTATGTAGTATTACCCCTTGTCTAATAAAATTTCCTTTTGATTCTAACTCTGGTGGGCATTTGAATTC
>NW_011888825.1:6675026-6676828 GCF_000151845.1 Pteropus vampyrus | reverse complement strand
TAAATTTGGTGTTACATATTTTTTATAGTATTCTTGTATGATCTTTTGTATTTCTGCAGTGTCTATCATAATTTCCTCTCTTTCATCCCTGATTTTGTTTGTTTGTATCTTTCTCTTTTTTCTTTAATGAGTCTAGCCAGGGGTTTGTCAATTTTATTAACCTTCTCAAAGTACTAGTTCTTTGTTGCATTTATTTTTCTATTGTTTTTGTCTTGTTTTGTTTCGGTTTCATTTATTTCTGCGCTAATTTTGATAATTTCTTTCCTTCTGCTGACTTTAGGCTTTATTTGTTCTTCCTGTTCTAGGTTTTTAAGATGAAGCGTTAGTTTGTTTATTTGGGCTTATTCTTGTTTTTGGTGATAGGCCTGTAATGATATGAACTTTCCTCTTATGACCGCTTTTGCCGTGTCCCAAAAGTTTTGATATGTTGTACTATCATTATCATTTGTTTCTATATATCTCTTGATCTGTCTTTTTATTTCTTCTCTGATCCAGTTATTCTTCAGTAGCGTGTTGTTTAATCTCCATGTATTTGTGGTTCTTCCTGATTTCTTTTTGCAGTTGATATCTAGTTTCAAAGCACTATGATCAGAGAATGTGGTTGGTATGATTTCAACCCTCTTATATTTGTTGAGGCTTTCTCTGTGTCCCAGTATGTAGTTGATCCTTGAGAATGTTCCATGTGCACTTGAGCAGAATGTATAAGCAGCTGTTTTTGGATGGAAGACTCTGTAAATGCCAATTATGTCCAGTTGATCTAATGTGTCATTTAAGGATGTTATTTCCTTATTGATTTTCTGCTTGAATGATTTGTCCATTTCGACAGTGGGGTATTTAGGTCCCCTACTATGATAGTGTTTTGGTCTATTTTTCCCTTTATTTCTGTTAGTAATTGCTTTACATATTTCGGGACTCCCTGATTGGGAGTATAGTTATTAATAATTGTTATGTCTTCTTGGTGCATGATTCCCTTTATCATTATGAAGTGTTCCTCAGTATCTTTCTTTACCTTTTTAATTTTGAAGTCTATTTCATCTGATATTAGTACTGCTACTCCCGCTTTCCTCTGAATGCCATTTGCTTGAAATATCATATTCCACCCTTTCACTTTGAGTCTATATTTGTCTTTGGAGCTGAGGTGTGTCTCCTGGAGGCAGCATATGGTTGGGTTTTGTTTTTTATTCATTCTGCAACTCTGTGCCTTTTTATTGGCGAGTTCCATCCATTTACATTTAGGATGATTATTGAAATATGAGGTTTTCTTATAGCCATTTTATCTTCTGCTTTCTGATAGCTCAGCGTTTCCATTGCTTCCTTGTCCTTGTGTTTCTGTTTCCTTTATTTTGGTTGACTTTTGTGGGATTTCCCTCTGGTTCTTCTTGTATTATGTTATATACTCCAGTTCACAATCTTTGGTGAGTGGTTACGTATTACGAATACGTAAAGAGTGGTTATATACATACAGTCATCCATTTTTTTTCTGCTCATGCCTATTATTTAAGCTTATAATGTCATGTTCTTAATAAGGGTTGCACTCCTCTGCTTCCATTTGCCTGATAGTCACTTTATTCCTAATTATGTGTTTTGTTTTTGTTTTTGTTTTTTTGGTCATTTTGTTTTAAGTGAGCTGACCCCTTTCGGTATTTTCAGTAGTTTGGGCCTCATAGTGGAGAATTCCCTCAATTTTTGTATGTCTGGAAAGGTCTTAATTTCTCCTTCATATTGAAAGGAGAGCTTAGCTGGTTACATTATTCTAGGCTGGTAGTTCCTTTCATTTAATTGTTTAAATATTTGATTCCATT
>NW_011888825.1:6672084-6674976 GCF_000151845.1 Pteropus vampyrus | reverse complement strand
CTTGTCTCCATCCCAACCTTTCTCCAGACCTCTGCACACATTCTGTTCCTTTACCAGACCAATTCTGATAACTGTTCCTTGTCTACATTCTTGTGTCCCTTGGAACAGGCAAATCTGTGTTATTTACCCCTTCGTATACATTTCTCGTGTCCCTATTACACAGTGAATGCCTAAAAGCTAGAGGATCTATCTTTCTGCAGAAAGCAGTGCTGTGGCACAATCAATTCTAAGACCCATGGAGCCAATTGAGATGAATTATGAGCCTTTATTAGCCGACCAGCGACTGACTCTCTACCAGGCGGGGTTCGAGGAGATCAGCCTCGAGCTCCCAAAAGAGGCAGCTTATAAAGCCTAGCCACACCCTAGTTAACATCAAACAAGCAAGCAGATTACAGAAGCAGAAGTTGGCCGTTAGCATATCTTTGCCCAGAACCACACCCTTAACAAGCAGGATCAGTGGGTACATAATAGACATTTGTGAATGCAGATGTGGTTGTCCCCATTTGCTCAAAAGGTGATACTACCTGCAGCAGTCCCTTCCCTGATCTCATTCCCTAAGGAACAAGGGATGCCATGCTGTTTTGCTTTTATGTGCATCAAAATCTCTTGCTCACTTGGGAGATACACCTGGGTCGAGCCACCCTCTGTGGGCTTTAGGAACCTACTTGTCATTTTATTAGCTGAAGATTGGAGATTTCTCAATGGGACAGAAAGGGATGGGTGATTTTTCTTTCATTTTCTAACTGATGAATCCAAGGTTCCAAGTGTTTTAATGAATTCACACAGGACAGAAATTCACACAGGACAGAAATTCACACAGTACATAACCAAGTGTGCAAGCATATGGTAATGTTGGAGCAAAGTCTATAACTCTCTCCAGCTTGTGTAGAAGAGTTGACTTTGCTTTTTGAATTTTACAGTCAACTTCAGTGGAGAGGATGGGACTTTTTAAATTTTCAAGCTGCATTCGTTGACTTGGATAGTTGTGGTTCCTGGCGAGCTCCACTGGTCTAAACTGGATTAGAGCTCTTCCTTGTGTAATTAAAAAAGCTTTTCACTTGGTTTTCCTCCAACCAACAAGGGTTTGTTTATGGGGGCTGCCACAGGGTTTGAGGGTACTTCTGCCTTCACTTGAGAGAGGTGCCATTGAGCAGAGATGACTAAGCTTGCTCCAGCCTTCTGAGCCCAGTGGAGAATCAGGTCATACCAAGCTGGAATGCTAAGCTTTCCCCCTGGGGCCACTGTTTTATTTTAGTCCCAGTGCCCTTGCAATCTCCTCAAGTGGAACTGGCATTTGATTCACCTATTTAGCTCTGTACTCACTTAATAAATGGATAAACAAGAAACTGGTCCAGATAGTTGGTGGCTTCAAGGAGATTCATAGGGAGGAGGATTATCAACAGTAGGATAATTATAGAACCCCAGATACTCAAGAATTCTTTGCAAAAATAGATGAAAGAACTTACCTTCTGATCGGAGTTTGCATCACAATGGACCTCTTCATATCACTAAATAGGTCAGGAAGTACCACAACTATTTACATTTCTTTCAAGCAACATTTATTAAGCAGCTACTGCCATCAGGAACAGTGATGATTATAGGGCATGGAGGATGGCCGAACCTGTCCCTTGTGCTAGAGGAGTCCACAGGGCCATTGCCGGCTACAGCCTCTTCTTGGGTTTTGGAAGATGAATGAAGGCTCAGATGTCTCCTGTTTTGTGGTCTGTGCTTGGGCAAAGCTCTGTTTCTTCAGAAAGGCCTTTGTTAGGATCTTAAGGCTCCTTGTCCCACAAGCCCACTCCCAAGGAAGGGTACTGATATAAATGCTTCAAGTCCAAAGTCATAGAGAGGGCAGGATTGTTTCGTTTCTTTTCTTTTTTCCTTCAAAACATTTCTTTAAAGTATATATGTGTTCTTTGAATACAATTGAAACTGTTTATGTGTCCCAGAAATGTGTGCGTGAATTGCTCCTGACCCACCTCCCCAGTTCACTTCTCTCTCCTTCTCTCCTGACCTCTGAGACTGGGGCCTTCTGCAGGATCCCAGGGCACTCTAGGCAAGCTTCCCTTCTAGGCTACAAATTTGCTCTTCCTTCTGTTTGGATTATTTCTGGACCATTTATTTCCTTCACTGTGCTATTACTAATGTGTATTTATCTAATTTATTTATTTGTTCGTGTGTTTACTAGTTAGTCTTTCCCACTAGAAGGCAAGCTCCCTGAGAGCAGGAACCTCTGCAATTATTGTGGATATCTAAAATCCACCTGGCACACAGCATGGGCTTAGGAAAGAGCTACTGAATGAATGAATTATGACAACCATACAGAAGTACACAGAGTTAAAAATGAAGATTTTTGCTCTTTTCACACCACTGTCTTCAAGTCTCACTCCTTAGAGTTAATTGCTATTAGTTTGATTTGCAGCCTACCCATACAAATGTCTTACTCTGCTTGCACAAAACCACATTTATACCACAGATGCATGCTTTTTTTCTCCTCAGTGGGGAGTCCACAGCTTTTGTATTGGATGAGGTCTTGGTATAAAACATGAAAGTGCAAACAGGTCTACTATGATCAGGGCTAAGAGGTTACTTTCTGAGCTCTGGGCAGGCGTATTTGGAACCTCAAACTGTAAATGTAGCTGCCCATGTTGAGAGGAAGGAAAGCAAGTCTCCCAGTCTGAGACAGTATTTGAAATCCAGACTTGGAAGTAAAAATAATTCTTTTATGCGACTCAAGTAATCTCAAAATGTAGGGTAATGTGTCGGAAACCAGCCGACCAAGTCAAACCGGATACCTGAATGGGGGAGCGGGGACTGAGAAAAAAGAGAAGACAGACAGGGTGCAGGAGGGAGAACAGATCTCACAACTGTCTCTCCGAGTTTATTTCTTAT
>NW_011888825.1:6659378-6661919 GCF_000151845.1 Pteropus vampyrus | reverse complement strand
AAAGAAGATTTATTATATAAAGGTCTCTCTTTAGCCTGCTGCAAAGAAGGTGCTTTTCTTTTGATTTCCAGTAGGTGGCGTCTAAGCCTCTTGTATTCCTGCTTTCATACAGCCTTAAAAATGCCTTTTTATTTTCTTGTAGATATTTAATTATGCTTGCTACCCTCAGTTTTAGTTCCTGTCAGTGTTAGCGACAGTTTCGGTAGCATTATTCAGATTCCCCTGGGGCTCTGTGGTGATCAGTCTCAGAATGTATAGGGGGAAGGGATTCTGGGTTGGGCGTGTGGGTCAGCTTCGATTTTGCAAATGCGGCTGGTAAAACTCAAGTGTTATTTCTCTGCTGTCCGCTTCTCTGCTTTCTGTCCTGATGACTGGGCCCTGCTGCCGGTAGCGTGGACCTCACAATTCTCCCAGGCAGGACTGTTAAGGGAACTCACTGCTCCTTTTCCCCTCCCCCTTCACCTACAGAGAGCTCCAGCGGCTGTGAGAAGCAGCTTCTCTATTTTTACCAGTCCACCACCCAACACTCAGGGTTCTGACCTGTAATAGCTCTAATGCACAGATCCCACACTCAGATGTGTTGGTGTGAAGTTTGGGTGTTTTTTGTTGAGTTTTAGATATTCAGCTTATTGTTGTTTCAAGGGGAGATATCTGAGGACGTCTCTCACTCTGCCATGTTTCCGTATATAATCCTCAGTATCTATGTTCCCTCATTCACTAGAGGACTGCTGATTCAAGAGGTGAAGATCATGCCATAGCATAAATTACTATCTCAGTTGTGCTGGTTTTCAAGGTTCTTGCCAAAAGAGCAACAACAGCACATCTATTCTCCTCCTTCATTGTCCCTTGCCTTTAAGATATTAAAGGATAGTCCATCAGTGGCTCAGTTGCTCCTTGAGAATCCTTCAGGAAGTACCATAAAATGTAAAGCATAGCTCACGCTCCGGATATAGGGGGGTCTCAGTGCACCTGAACCAGGATTGGGTGCTTGCACAGTGGACTCCATGGCAATGGCTGGGTAGTCTGAGGGGCTTGAGGGAGTGCTTGAAGGACCCAAGATTGTCAAGAATTGTGGAGACTTCCCCAGGCTCTGAAAAACAGTGTTGAATTGCTGCTCTGGGTCTGTGTGCACTGCTGTGATGATCTCAGCTCTCAGATGAAGTCTTTTGTTTTGTGTCCTATTTTACAATGCAGTGTTCAGTTTTCTATATGAGTTGTGACTTATTCAGACAGCCAGTTTAGCTGCAGAGACTGCGCAGTGGGAAGAATCCTGCAGAGCCCTTTCTTTTATAAGAATGTTTCATTTTTACTTTATTGATACACAATTTTGTCACGCTTTGTATAAGCTGAGTTTTTATATAAGATATCCTCAGCATTTATCCATCCTTTAAATGCTCCTTGAGTCAATTTTGGTAATTTGTGTCTTTCAAGAAATTTGTCCTTTTCATCTAGGTTGTTGAATTTATTATCATAAAATTTTTTATATTTCTTTATTATCCTTTTAATGTTTGTAAAGTCTGTAGTGATTTTGTCTCTTTAATTTCTGGTCCTGAAATAAGAAGCATGTCATATCTCTTTGATCTTTCACCAGTCTTGCTAGAAATTTATCAATTTAATATCTTCTAAGAAACAGTTTGGTTTCACTGATTTTCTCTTTCTAAAGTTTTCTATTTCATTGATATCTGCCCTCATTTTTATTTTCTCCTTCTACTAAATTTGCATTAAATTTGTTTTTTGTTGGTCTTAATGGTAAAGCTTAGGATATTGATTTTAGAGATTTCTATTTTACTAATATTTACATTTAGACCTAAATTTTCCTCTCACTCTTTTTTTGCCTGTTTCCTATGTATTTTGACATGCTATGTTTTTATTATCATTTGGCTCAATAATTTGTCTAATTTTCTTTTCAATTTCCCTTTTTTAATCTGTAGGTTATTTAGATGTGTGTTATGTAAGTTTCAAATATTTGATGATTTTTGAGATGTTTTCAGTTATTGATAACTAATTTTCTGTGATCAGAGAACATACTATGTATGATTTTAATACTTTTGAGTTTATAAAAATTCATTTTACGGTCCAGCAAATGGTCTATGTTGGTGAATATTTTATGTGCACATGAAATAAATGTTTTATTCTGCAGTTATTTGGTGGAGTGTTTTATAAATGTCAATTATATCTGGTGGTTGATTGTATTTTTTGTCTTCTGCATCCTTACTAATTTTCAGTCTTCTAGTTCTTACTTAAGTACTAAATGAGAACTGATGAATCTCCAACAGAAATTATTGGTTTCTCTTAAATTTTTTTCTTCATGAATTTTGAAGCTTTTTTCTTTGATGCATATGAATTTAGAATTGTTATGTCTTCTTGATGAATTGATCAATTTATGTTAAATGTTTCTTTTTACCCCTGGTAATGATTTTTGTTCTGAAGTATACTTTATCTGATATTGATATAGTCAGTCTAGCTCTCTATTTATCTGTGTTATTATATTTAATGTGGAATTCTTCCAGACTGTATAACTGAGTCTTTTTCTTTCTTTCT
>NW_011888825.1:6655685-6659328 GCF_000151845.1 Pteropus vampyrus | reverse complement strand
GCTCTTTTCACACCACTGTCTTCAAGTCTCACTCCTTAGAGTTAATTGCTATTAGTTTGATTTGCAGCCTACCCATACAAATGTCTTACTCTGCTTGCACAAAACCACATTTATACCACAGATGCATGCTTTTTTTCTCCTCAGTGGGGAGTCCACAGCTTTTGTATTGGATGAGGTCTTGGTATAAAACATGAAAGTGCAAACAGGTCTACTATGATCAGGGCTAAGAGGTTACTTTCTGAGCTCTGGGCAGGCGTATTTGGAACCTCAAACTGTAAATGTAGCTGCCCATGTTGAGAGGAAGGAAAGCAAGTCTCCCAGTCTGAGACAGTATTTGAAATCCAGACTTGGAAGTAAAAATAATTCTTTTATGCGACTCAAGTAATCTCAAAATGTAGGGTAATGTGTCGGAAACCAGCCGACCAAGTCAAACCGGATACCTGAATGGGGGAGCGGGGACTGAGAAAAAAGAGAAGACAGACAGGGTGCAGGAGGGAGAACAGATCTCACAACTGTCTCTCCGAGTTTATTTCTTATCCTTCTTTTTATACATAAGCTGTTCCTTTGTGTATCCCAAGATAACATAATTAAAGTAACATCCTGAAGATCGAGGTACAATCGACACTTCCTTTGACACTCCCTTCGACACTCCCTTTGACACTCCCTTTGTCTATACTTAATCTTCTTCTTCCTGGAATTCCACAGAACCAGCCTTTTCTTTTTTATGCAAGCAGACCTCCCGAGATAATCTATGCACTCTTTTGAATTTGGGGAGCTTTAGCTCCCTACAGTAATGGCACTTCTTATGGTGTTCATCATTGCTTTTATAATCATTGCTTTTATTACTTTTTCCAGTTTTTGTGGATTGAGAATATAATGCAACCCAATAACAGGAGTTAGAAATGCACATTTAAAAATAATCAATAACATGAAAGTGAAGTGATATAGCTCCTAGAACATTAGCCAAGAGGAGCTGCCCATGCAATACAGTCACTGTGCAACCTTTATGAAAATAATAATTATTGGGAACATGAGAGGGTTTGGAGGAAACCATAATCTGACAATTATATTTGTGAAATATATTTGTGAAAACTCTGAGAAAACTTGAGTGGTCTGAAGACTACTGGATAAATTAAATTGTCAAGCATCACAACCATACTTTAGGAGATACATATGTCTGGAGATAGCAAGAGTTTGGAGACCAAAGCACTGACAAATGATAAATGCATTTGTCTTTGTCTGTAGCGGAGATTCCTAAGTCATAGTCAAACACCATCTCAGCATGACTAACTGTGGATTACTGATTGCCGGCAAGCCTAATTTACTGATGAGGCATGCTTCATCACTCTGTTTTGCTGCAATGGTCAGTGGTACTAAGTTAACTACTGGAGGGACCACATTCTTTTTCATCAAATACAAAATTATGTTTTCAGCTAGGTGATACAAGGTATACCAATGCTGAAAAGTTAAGATAGAAGAATCCGAGAAGCTTGAGGTGCACAGGTAGAATATTAATTTTGGAACTGGCAAGCCTGTGGAATAGTTTTACGGACTTTCTACTGATTGCTAACTTTTAGCATTCATTTCATAGCCACAAATATAATAAAAGATGAATATTTTATTCTTAAGGCTTCAGAACATAAACACAAGCCCATGATCCATGGTGAGTTATTACTTTGTCTCAGGAGTTGCCCTATAAATAATTCCTCAGCCTTAAAACTCATAAAAATAAATCTCCATGTGTTACTAACTGGAATTTGTGGTGTTCTCAATGTCATCTCTAAAATAAAGTAATTATTGTTCAGATTTTTCTGTAGTATTGTGGGTATTCTCTCCCTCACCTTTCTGTAGTGAGAGTGATTTAATGTTTATAGAGAAAGGCAGATACTTGGCTGTCACCCACGGAGACCAAGGAGGTTTAACAACTTTACTAACAGATGACATTCCTGATTGGTTGATGGAAGGCTTGTGACTAAACATGAATAGCAAATTGATGAAGATCTTATGGTGACACTTTGCCCTCTGAGATCCAGTTGGACCCATCTGCCACTTTTGTTTTCATTTCATTCAGAAAGAAACTGTCCAAAGACTACTTTCATTTTCAAAAAATGGATAGAATAGTTATCCATTTAAAAAAATCCTTAAGTGATCATTCTTCCCTTGACATACACAAACCTCTGTTGGAAATTTCTTCCTGGATTGACATGCGGGCTGTAGGCTGATGTAACCATTTTTTTTATCCCTTGTCCACATTCCCATGATGGCATCAGAGCTGCTCTTGGCACACTTGTTCCAACTAGCAATCAATTAATGGATGATTACTGCACCCAAATGCTTCTCCCCAGCTCTCTATCTCAGACATTCTTTAAAAAATTTTGGTCTCCTCACAGAGGATGTTGGTGATATTTTATACCTACAAAGTCATTGTCAATTTAAGTTGAGGCTTGATCTGCCTGGAGACAGGAATAGCACAATAACTGAGTTGTAAATGTTTTATTTTTCTGAGCTAATAGTACAAGGGAATAAATAACAAATCATTCCCAGATGGAGGGAGTGGGGTGAATGAGAATTTTTAAAAAATATATTTTTTCTGATTATTATAATAATAAATATGTATTGCAGAAAATAAGTAATAATATTCCATAATATCATAACCCAGAAATAAACATTCTTAATATTGCAGAGCTTTACTCTCTTTTAAAAAAAATTTTAAAATTAAGTTTATTGGGGTAACATTCGTTAATACGATTATATAATATTCAGGTATACATTATAATTTAATATCTGTGTATTCTATAGTGTGTTTACCACTCAAAGTCTGGTTTCTTTCAGCTACCATATATTTGATCTCCTTTACCCACTTCGCCCTTCCCCTATCCCCTATGTTTGACCCCCTATACCCTGTCTACCTCCTCCTCATCCCTCAACCTTACCCTCTGGTAACCACTAGTCTATAGTCCATGTCCATGAGTCTCTGTTTGTTTGTCCTGTTCATTTGTTGCTTTTAGGTTTATATCCCACATATAAGTGATATCATATGATTTTCAACTTTCTATCTGGCCTATTTTGCTTAGAATGATTATCTCGAGGTCATCCATGTTGTTGCAAATGGCAATATTTCATCTCTTCTTATGGCCGAATAATATTTCATTGTATATATGTAACACAGCTTCTATAGCCAATCATATATCGTAGGACACTTCAGTTGCTTCCATGTCCTGGCCACTGTGAATAAGGCTATGAACATCAGTGTGCAAATATCTTTTTGGATATGGGTTTTTAAGTTTTTGGGGTAAATATCCAGTAGAGGGATTGCTGGATCATATGGTAGATCAATTCTTAGTTATATGAGAAAGCTTCGTGCTGTTTTCCATAGTGGCTGTACCAATTTGTAGTTCCACCAGTAGTGTATGAGGGTTCCTTTTTCTCCGCATACTCTCCAGCATTTGCTATTACTTGTCCTCTTGATTATAGCTATTCTAACAGATGTGAGATGGTATCTCATTGTGGTTTTGATTTGCATTTCCCTAATAGCTAGCGATGTTGAGCATCTTTTCAAATATTTGTTGGCCATTTGTATGTCCTCTAGGGAGAAATGTCTGTTCAGGTCCTCTGCCCATTTCTTGATTGTTGTTACTGAGTT
>NW_011888825.1:6653951-6655635 GCF_000151845.1 Pteropus vampyrus | reverse complement strand
GTAAGTCTGTTATTTTGCTTTTCTTCCCATTTATCTTTTTATATTTTGATATTCTCTTTTTTCTTTCCTTCTTTTGGGTTATTTAAAAATTTTTACTCTTCTATTTTAATTTCTCCTTTGACTTCTTATATATACCTTTCAAAAAATTTTGTTTTTTTTTTATGGTTAAAAATTTGTCATTAACATATCAGAGTCTGTTTAGAGTAAATAGGGTACTGCTTTGCACTTCATAACAACCCTTTATACTTTCTAATTTTCACTTCACACCTGAAACTTTGCAGTTTCCTCTTCCACTTCCCACTTCTCACTTTAAACTTCACACTTTCTACTTTTTTATTTATCACTTTGTAGTGTAATTCTATTTAACTACTTATCACCTTTGTGCTTTTTGTCACATTTTCACATCTACATATGTTATAAAAACTAATTTACAATATTATACATATTTTTAAAATAGTCTATGTCTGGTAAGAAAATCGTGATAATAAAACCATGGTTTTTTATATATGTACCTACTTATTTACTATTTATTTTTTGTTAATCTAGGTTTCCATCTAGTACCTACTTATTTACTATTTTTACTAGGTTTCCATCTAGTACCTACTTATTTACTATTTATTTTTTGTTAATCTAGGTTTCCATCTAGTACCATTTCCCTTCAACCTGAAGAACATTCTTTTGAATTTCTTGTGCTGGCAATGAAGTCTCTCAGTTTTTGTATATCAAAAACTGTCTTTATTTAAACTTCCCCTTTTTTCAAATAAAATCTTTTATTTTAAAATTATAGAAACATACAATATTATATTAGTTGAAGAAACAATATTATATTAGTTTACAATACTATACATACAATATAATATTATATAATATTATATTAGTTTCAGGTACACAACATAGAGTTTAGACATTTATATAACTCTCGAAGTGATCACCCCAATAAATCTAGTACTCATCCGACACAGTACATAGTTATTACAATATTATTGACAATATTCTTTATTATTCCTTATGATATATTTTATATCTGGATGACTATTTTGTAACTACCATTTTATATTTCTTAATCCCTATCCTCCTCTCATTTTCTAACCCTCAAAATTTTCTCTGTATCTATGAGTTTGTTTCTGGTTTTTGTTGTTGTTTATTTTGTTCTTTAGATGCCATCTGTAAGTGAGATCATATCTTTCTCTGTCTGACTTAGTCCACTTAGCACTGTATCCTCTAGGTCCATCATGAAATATCTTTTTCCATCACTTTACTTTCAGTCTCTGTGTGTCTTTTAATCTGAAGTGAGTCTCTCGTAGGCTACATATGTAAAGGTCTTGTTTTCTTATCCATTTAGTTATCCATTTTTTGATTGGAGAATTTGATTCTTTTTCATTTGAAGTACTTGCTGATAGATATGTAGTTATTGTCTTTCTTTATTCATATTTTTGATACATCTTTTTTTTTCTGCTTCTTAAAGAAGTCCCTCCAACATTTTCAGCAACATTGGCTTGGTGGCAATAAACTCATTTAGCTTTTTTTTGGTCTGGGAAGCTCCTTATCTGTCTTTCAATTCTAAATGATAGCTTTGCTGGGTAGAGTAATCTTGATTGTAGGTCCTTGCTTTTAATCACTTTGAATATTTTGTGCCAATCCCTTTTGGCCTGCAAAGTTTCTGTTGAAAAATCAGCTGATAGTC
>NW_011888825.1:6649736-6652227 GCF_000151845.1 Pteropus vampyrus | reverse complement strand
TATGGTGGCCGCCTGTGTCTGCATGCTGGGAGCGGGCGGGGATCAACCTAGGAACAATTGATACTGCCAGCACTTTTGTCTGGGAGAAAGCCGCCCTTCCATCCCTTGCCCTGAAGCCTGACATCTCAGGCCTCCCAGTGTATCTCTAGTGCTTGCTGAGCAGCTGCTACAGTGCTGGCACTCAGAGTGAGCGAGTTCATCAGTGAACAAGTCCAGGGGTAGGCCCTTTAAGAGGAAGGTCTGCAACAGCCACAGCCTTCTGTCTCACTCAGCCATAATCTTTGCTGGTTTTTCACAGCCAGAAGTTGTGGGGACTTCTCATTCCAGCACTGGAACTCTGAACTAGATATCCCAGTGTAGGGCTGGGACCCCTTCACTCTTCATAGAGGGGAGGAGGCTCTACAGCTAAGATAACACTCCTAATTCTCAATTGCCACACTTGGTTGTGGACTAGGCTGTCAAGGTGACCTCTTATGTATGTCCCCAGTAGTATGACTTCTGTTCAGCCAGACCTCAGATGACTCCCAGTCATAGTTGTTTTGTATTTTTGTTAAAATTTTGGTGTGGTCGTGAGAGGAGGTGTGCACAGCATCTACCTTCTATGCCATCTTGCCAGTCCTCCTCATGCCTTCCCTTTTGAAGAGTATTTTTTTCTTGCATATAGAATTTGGGGTTGACTATATTTTCCTTTTAGTACTTCAAAATAGCCTCTGTTTTTTTTTCTGATGAGAAATCTGTTGTCGTCAGTATTGTCTTTCTGTTTGCCACATATCTTTATCTGACTGCTTTCAAGAGTTTCTTTCTGTCTTTGGTTTTCAGAGCTTTGACAATAATGTGCCTAGGTAGGTGTTGTTTTCTATTAATTTATCCTTTTGCAAGTTGAACTCCTTAAATTTGTAAGTTTTTTGTTTGTTTTGTTTTGCATATAATTTGAAATATTTTCTTTCATTATTCCTTTAAATATTTTTCTGCTGATAAATTTCCTAATTCTGAGCCATCATAGCATTCCTAAAATAAATTCTGTTTGTTTATTGTGTGTTATTATTTTATATATAGTTAAATTATATAGTCTGAAATAAATTTGTTATTCTTACATACTTCTTCAGGAAGAGTATGTTGTTAGATGCTTAGATGCTATGTCTAAGAATTTTTTATATTACTTTTAAATGAAAGTTGGGCTACATTTGGAATTCATTATTTAAAATGCTATAGATGCTTCTCTAAGATTTTCTGACATTTGGTATTTTAGAGAACAATTTGGTTGCCTCTAAAGTTAACTTTTTAGTAACTTTTTTTGTGGAGTACAATGCTTAATGCTTATAAGATTGCTTTCTTTATCTTTGAAATTGAAAACTGAAGAGACCAACATCCAAAATAAATGTGTATCTTTTATCTGATTTGACTTTGTTTTCCATCAACATGTTCAATATGAAGATTTGAGTTTCTCTTTAGCTTAGGATATTTTTTCTTTTTCATTGATTCTCTATTTTTGGAATTTACCATGTACACTCATGCACATATGCGAGAAGTGTGCACACAGAGTCTCCGGAATCTATCTTGCACACAGAGTCACCAGAATTTATCTGTGTCTTCTTTCTTTCTTCTTTTTCCTTAAAGCATTCAGCTTTAACCCTCTTTCTCTGAGTTCCAGAGAATTCTTTAAACCAATGTTCTAAATCCAATGGCATACCAAGGGCCTGTTGGTGGGAGAATTACACCCCAGACACAGGCAATGAGGGGTGCATTGTTTGTGGAAAATTTCAGAACAAGAACAAAACTGACTCAAAATGGTCTGCTTTGTAACATCGTTATGCATTGATAATTCTAAACAATGTCAGTTATAAAATACTCCTTGTCTCAGAAAGCTTTTTGTTGCTCTAAATTCTAAATAATTGCTATGGATATTGCATTTTAATAACATAATATATACATAAGCTTCAATCTAGCACATTTATATTACTCAACTTTTAACATATATATTGTATTCCAGATGAACATTAACTCCAAGTTGTGTAGTTGGCTCTTGAAACACAGGGTCTCAACTGTAAGCATTCATTTTGATAGCAAGTTAAATCCAGCAAAGAATTGTTTAAATTTGCTTTGTCTCTTCAACTGTTGTGGTACTCCGTACTTCTGCGTTTAAACAGTATATTAGAAATAACCATTAACAGCATAATGATTGTGTATGGAAGAAACTGAACATGAGTTATTTGTATTCTGTTATTCTATGTGCAAACCATTTCTTGAACCATTTCTTGCAAAATGCACTCATTTTGAAATATTTCTTCGTGTGATTTAATAAACATTTATTTTAGAACAGTTTCAAGTTTAGCAAAAATCTTTGAAGATAGTACAAAATGTTCCCATATACCCTATATCTAGTTTGCTCTATATATTAACATCTTACATTACTATGGTATATTTGCTATAATAATGGTATTAGTACATTATTGTTAACTAAAATCAATAGTTTCTTTAGATTTTCTTAGCT
>NW_011888825.1:6634420-6649686 GCF_000151845.1 Pteropus vampyrus | reverse complement strand
ATACATAAGCTTCAATCTAGCACATTTATATTACTCAACTTTTAACATATATATTGTATTCCAGATGAACATTAACTCCAAGTTGTGTAGTTGGCTCTTGAAACACAGGGTCTCAACTGTAAGCATTCATTTTGATAGCAAGTTAAATCCAGCAAAGAATTGTTTAAATTTGCTTTGTCTCTTCAACTGTTGTGGTACTCCGTACTTCTGCGTTTAAACAGTATATTAGAAATAACCATTAACAGCATAATGATTGTGTATGGAAGAAACTGAACATGAGTTATTTGTATTCTGTTATTCTATGTGCAAACCATTTCTTGAACCATTTCTTGCAAAATGCACTCATTTTGAAATATTTCTTCGTGTGATTTAATAAACATTTATTTTAGAACAGTTTCAAGTTTAGCAAAAATCTTTGAAGATAGTACAAAATGTTCCCATATACCCTATATCTAGTTTGCTCTATATATTAACATCTTACATTACTATGGTATATTTGCTATAATAATGGTATTAGTACATTATTGTTAACTAAAATCAATAGTTTCTTTAGATTTTCTTAGCTCTTATCTAATGTCCCTTTTTTTTCTGTTCCAGGGTCCCATCTGGGATATCACATTATATTTACTCATCATTTCATCTTAGTCTTCTTAGCTGTGTAGCAGTTTCTCAGAATTTCCTTGTTTTTGATGGTCTTGATCATTTTGAGGAATTCTATCAGGTATTTTGTAAAATGTTCTTCAATTGAGATTTGTCTGATGTTTTTCTCGTGATTGATCTGGGGTTATATGTGTTTTTAGAAAGAAGATCATAGAGGTAAGTTGCTATTTTCATCACATCTTATTTGGGATATATCCTGTTCACCTAACTTACCACAGTTGTATTGACTATCTGACTAAGGTTATGTCTGTCAGGTTTCTTCACTGTAAATTTACTCTTTTTTTTTCCTGTTTCCATGATGTACTCTTTGGAAGGAAGTTGCTATGCACAGGCTAAGCTTAGGGAGTGGGGAGTTATGTTCTCCTTCATTGAGGGTAGTGTATCTACAAAAATTATTTGGAATTCTTATGCATAGGAGATTTGTCTATTTATTTATTTGATTATTTATTTGATTATATTTTTCAGTATGGACTCATGAACATTTGTTTTATACTTTGGGTCAAAATCTAATACGACTTTATTTATTTTTTGCTCAAATTCTTTCTGCTTTGGCAATTGGGAACTTTTTTCAGTTGGCTCCTGTGTCCCTTTGATATATCTTCATCATCGTGGCTTTATTTTAATTGCTGAGAACTTTTTTACTTTCTTGTACCACAAGATGCTCCTCGCTCATCTTGTATATTTCTTGCCCTAACTCTAGAATCAGCCATTTTTCCAAGTAGCCATGTTCCTTTAATTGTAGAATAATATTGGAAACCAAGGTTTTAACACTAGATGTGCTCATTGTTATTGGGGTATCCTTGCTTCAAGGCCTTCTCAGCTGACAGAACAAGGAAATATAGGTATGTGTAATCTGTGTGTATTCATTTATCTATAGATGTTTCCATATGGAACCCACTGTATCTAAATAAAACTAAACATGAGCTCATACTGAAGTCTTTAGTGCTAAAAAATTATTCTAGCTGACTACCCTAGCTTATCGGTAACCTCTCACTCCAAAAATAAGAAAACTGTTTCCCACCATCCACCATATATTTATTTGATTCCAGAATACAGGTATAAAAATATTAGACTTGTTAAATAATCATTATGTGTTTTCATCCTCCTATGTAAAATAAATACATTGATGCAATTTAAAAGTATATAGTCCATTTTTAACACTTGCCTTAATTTTTACTGAGATGGTATAATATTCAATAAAAAAAAACAATTTTATTGTCATCATGCATTTTAAAATTATTGTTATTTGTTTGATTTCATGATTATTAATGAAAATAATTTGTTATATCATGGCAGTTGATTAAAAAATTATCTATTTCTAGTGTCAAATATGGTAGGTGTGGCACAATTGAATTAATCATTTTAGATTTTTTGTTGTATCTAATGTGCTAATGATCATTGCTATTGCTTTTTTAAAAAACTAAATTTATCGAGGTGCCATTGGTTAATAAAATTATATATGTTTCAAGTGTACAATTCAATAATACATCATCTGTATATTGCATTGTGTATTCATCACCCAAAGTAAAATCTCCTTCCATTACTGTGAGTTGACCCCCTTTACCCTTATATACCTCCCAAACTTCTCTTTCTCTCTGGCGACCACTAAACTGTTGTCTGTGTATATAAGTTTGTCTTGTTTATTGCTTTCAGTTTTATATCCCACATATGAGTGAAATCATATGGTTCTCAGCTTTGTCTGTCTGACTTATTTCACATTGCTATTGCTTCTAAGCTTAGTAATCTGTAGTCTTTTCTGGTCTTTGGTTTCCTTTTTTTTATTTTCAGAGTACTTCTATTTCTTTGAGTGAGTGAAGAATAGAGGGAAAATTTACCTTGATTCTTGGGAACAATTCATTTTGTTTGAGCTATTCACTCTCAGCTACTGCAGTTCCACATTTGTTTGTTTGTTTGTTTGTTTGGGGCATCACTGTGGTGGGGGTCTGCTGCTGTTTACTCATTCTTCAGATTGATACTTTCTGCCATGTAGTGACAGGTGCTTATCTGAATCTGATCCCATTTTTACCTATCACTTACAGTTCTCCACATTTCTTGATCTCATGATGGCATGCAGCTTATTCCAACACACTCTCCCATAGTAGTGGGCTGGAGATAAATTCATGTTACAGAAGTTTCTGCTGAAATGAGAATACTTTTTAACATATCCAGCCATCGCTAGAAGCAAAAAAAAAAAAAAAAAAAAAAAAAAAAAGCGCTCTAGGCAACAAACAAATAAAACGAAGACTTAAAGTATGAGGAAACTTGGCATCAGAAATGGTGGGAAGTGATAGATTCAGTAAAACTTAGAGTTTATATATAAGCAGCTACATAGTAGTTTATTTCTATCAATTTTCTCAAGCTGTTCTGATATTCCCAATAGAATCTCACAAACCTCTACCTCTACCTCTCTCACCTTCTTCTTCTTTACTTTTATCTCTTCAGTCTTTTCCTATGAGTGTTAGATGAATGTCTACAATTTTTCATTACTTAATTAAATTTTCTACAATTTTCAATCTTTGAAATTTTTAATTCAGCAACCATATTTTTTAATGCCTATCTCTCTTGTTCAGAAATGATTTTCTCCTCAGAATTGTTTAATGGGAACTAATAAATGCAATGTTCACTTGAAAGTAATTAAGTCCATGGATTATCAGTTTTTGAAACACGTATTTCTTGTAGTAAATTCATTAATAGAGAGAAATTTTCTCTAATTTTTTAGGAGGGTACCCTTCTCTGATAATATATTTTCTAGATACTGAGCTTTTTCTTTTTTAGGCTGATTCTTTTAGAGAGAGTTCTTTTCTTGTTTAAACAACAAGAATGAAAATAATCTATCAAAAATTGGTGGAGGTTCCTGCTCAAATTCTAAAATTCTATATGAGGGGACTACAGAAAATTTGTACTTTAGTATGCATTTTCATTAGGAATTCAGTAGCTTGAGGGTGTAAGTGGATATTAAGAGATGAAATTCAGGCAGTCACAACTGGGAAATTCTCCATTGTGCAAAGGGGTATCTCTTTTTGTTTGTGTTGGCTAAAGCTAAAGTACACACCCATGATAGATTAGGCCAGGATGTGGTGGGGACGCAAGAGCCTGCACTTTGCATGTTGAGACCTCTAGCTTCACTGTTTGCCCTTCCTCTTCCAAGGTAGGGAGTGTTAGTGAAGTTTTAACAGCATCTTCTCAACTTCAAAGTTCACTCAAAGGGGGCATGTGCTTTTTTACATCAAACCCATGGTACAACAATTTCTCCATGTCTTATCCATTTTTCAATGAAGGTTTTTGCATGAGTCATTTCCAATATTCAAGTCATCTGGGAGGCCAGATCTATTTATTAATGCTTTGTCTTCATCTTATAAATATGTACAAAGCCTATATTTTTGACTTTTAAAAGAAAGTCCTCTCTCATATAGCCTAGCAAACTAATTTGCAAGAGTACTTATGGGAGGTTGGAGCTTTGAGCCTGTTGAAGATACAAACCTTTCAGACACGGAATCTCTCTCAGGCATGGAGTTCCCAGACTTGGAAAGAAAGAATCTACAACCTTGATAACATTTTTATTTGTACTTGGTTGACTTGGATACAACTAAAATTGCAAAAACAGTTTTTAGGATCATGGCAGGCTTTATGCGCAATGTTAGAATTGGCCATGATATTTAAACAGTGAAGAAATTCAAGTGCACTGATCAGTTCTGCAGCTGATGGGCTTACTGGAAGCTTGGAATCGATCCCACTACAGCAGAACTTCCTTGATCATAACACTTACTCTTGAACTTCAACTTCTTCATCTGTAAAGGGAAGTAGAACTTTCAAATCTCTGAATCTTACACACATACACATACACCCTACATATTCTTATATATATTATATATTCTTATGTTTTTATACATATTCTAGATTCTGAACCAAAATTCTTAAAGACTAATTGTAATTCTATGATTGGAGCAACAGAAACTTTATTCATCTGGTTGCATAAGTTCTAGTATGTTTATTTAAAGAGCAATCACTTTATCTTGGATGATTAACCACCACCACATCCTTGGTACATAGCATAGTTCATGGGACTATGCAAAAAGTTAAAATATATTTGTTGAATAAATAAATGAACATATGTCACATAATTTTTAATTTCTTGTCTAGTACAGCTTTTAGAGATGAGCACCCAGGAACCTGTCCTAAGCCCTGAAATATAAAGAATTTGCTATTTCTCTTCTTATTGAGATCTTTCTCATGAAGAAAAGGGTCCCCAGGGCCAAAGGTTCATCTTCATCCAGAGTTGTCTCCCTTCCTTCCCACCCCATCAAATTCTAGGTACCTGAGATTGGGATATGACTGGCCCAAATAGCCTTGAATCTGCTTCTTGAGCCAACATCTATCTCTTTCCCGGATTCTTCTCACAGTTATATCATGCCCTTGGTGTGCTAGAGGTGGCCAAGAAGCAGCTGCTTCCAGGGGTGGTGGGGGGAAACAGTAGGGATGCATGGTCTAAGAGTTTATTTTACTCTTGCCCCAAGTCCAATTAATGTTAAGACAGGCTCATTATTTTAACCACTTTCTCTTTTCACCCCCATTCCTCAAACACACTAACATATAATTTTTTTTTTTATTGGAACTAAAAAGCCTCAGTACCCATTAAAACAGGCATGCGTGTGTGCACACGCACACGCGCGCATGCGCACACACACACACAAACTCAAACAAACAAAAATCCCAAATCTCTCTCTCACTTTTCCCCTCTCTTAATGTCTATATAGATATCTATATTTATCAGATATATAAGGAAACTGTATAGAATTATGAAGACATATAATAAAAAAAAATCTCTTCTTAATTATCCTTATAAAAAAGGCTTTAAGATGAGAGATATTACAAATTCCCAGTCTTTCCAAGTTTTATCTTTCTTCACTTTTTGCTTTTCTCCAAATATCACAGTGAATTCTAAGAAAACATTAGTGAACAGAATGTTGCAGGGAGAAATGCGTAGTTACTACTGAAAACCTGTAGTACATAATTTCATCCTGGATTAATGTGTTAGACTAAGCACAGATTCTTCACCCCAGGGTTTTGTGTGGGGATCAGAGATGGATCTTTTGTTATAACAATTTGTGGGTGCTGCTAGACGATAGCATTTATTTCCTCCCCACACCCCAATTCAAATCTCAGTTAAAAAGAAGCTTTGTTTGCTTGGTTTTCCTGGTGTGGATTTTAAATATTTCCATTTTCCATGGATATATTAACATTTGACCATCCGTGTGATGTGCCAATTTCTATTTTGTCCTTCAAAGGTTGAAACAACACCCACTCTTAGAATTCCCTTCACAAAGCACAAGGAAATCCCTCCTAAGGCACAGTGAACCAGCTATAGACTTCATAATTAGCTTCTATAATAAAGTACTTAATCAGAATAGAAGACCTTACTAATTACAACAGGAAGTCGGGACAGGCAGTGCACCCACAGCTGGGGTGAGGCTCTGCAGAGGTGTCTGGGAACACGCACCCACAAAGGTCCAGGTTCACACAAGAGCCCCGGGCCTTAATTAGCCCCAGCAATTAAAAATGAAAACAATCCTGCATTTTCTTATTAAAAGATGGGAGCCCATCCCCCATCATAATACCCGGAATGATAATTTTGCTACTGCAAATACCATGCTGATTGCCAAAGACAATGGTTAGTTCCTGAGTTTCAAGACCTCATCACCCCTTTGCTAAATTTCAGGCACCTCCACATAATAGGAGATTGATTAGGATTAATAGATTTATTTTTATAGGTCAAGACACAAAACTCTTTGGTTTGTGGGTGTTCTTGCATATAATATCACAAGCTATAAATCGAACTGCTTAAAAGAAACACTGAGCTTTCTGCCTTGGAATTGTTGGTAACAATTGACTTTTGTGTCTCCCTTTTGTGTCTCCCTGTCTTTCTTACTCTGCTTCTAGAAAATGCAGCCACAGTGTCAGCCTGATAGATGTGGATAGGGCTTGTGATCCATGCAATCTATACTATTTTGTAAAAGCCTAGAAGTGAAGGGTGTTCCATATGGCTCCTTGGAATTCTTACGTTTGTTTTTCCTCCATTTCTAAGATAATCAGTGCTCAGCAGCAGCTGTAACAACTGTTAGCATCTGTCAATCTCACTTTAATTTGATGGTCAAAAATAATATAGCTGGATGAAAAGATTTAAAAATTCAAAATGAAAGAAAAGTTACTCCCCAGGGGAGAATTTGAGTATTTAGTCTACAGGACATAGGACAGACTGGGAGGGGGTGGGGGTCACTGATGACATTGAGAATGTAGCTGCCATAGGCTCGGCACAAAGAGAAGCAAAGCCACATGGCGTGTGACCTTAAGGAGAAAGTTTCTTAAAGTTACTGTGGGCGAATAATTGAAAGGAAACTGCTTACATAGAAGGAGATGTCCAAAAATGCTTACCTAGAAAATTTGGGGCTACATTAAAAGAAGTACAGGGCTATAAAATTTTAAAAGATTTGGGGAATTTGTACCTAATCATTAGTGCTCTCAACTTCTTTTCTCTTAGTGAGGAGTGATCTTAAGTTTAATGTAATTTTTTTTTCTAATTAAAAGAAAACAAAACTGATTTGTAGATTCAAATTGTTTTTTTTTCATCACTTTCACAGGATCACTCTAAAGGCAATGCTTTCTTAATTTCTGAAATGTTATTGAGAGATGTAGCTGAGGATTTACCAAAAAATGTGTTTGATGATATCAACAAGTTTCCCTGAAGCATTGTTATTTCTCAACCTCTTTTTTTTTTTTTTTTTTGCCTGAATCTTTTTACCCCCTCTCAGAGCTACATGGTTTGGCCACATTGAATCAGCAAGTGACAAGTATTTTTCTCAGCTTCACAGAGCTGCTACCCCACCTAGCTTATAAGGGGGAAACCTGAGAGTTGAAAAAATAAGAGTAAGATAGTGTAAGTAGAGGTCAGAAGAGGGAAGGGAGGAGGAAAGATAAGGAGGAATTGGAGAATGCTGAAAAGTACTCTTGTAATTTGGATCTTGCCCTATGGCAATCAGTTGATGTGGAATCTCCTCCCTTGTTAGTCATGTAGAAAAGCATAATGAAATATACAAATAAAATTTAACAAGGGAAGTATGGAAGTCCCCAAATGGCAGAAATAGAAACGAGGACACTAGTCAGTGCCTTTCCTTTCCCTTCTCCCCAGACTCAGCAGAAGCTGTGGTGGCTTCACTAAAGTTTTGGGCCTCCAGACCTAGACAGAGGGCTGGGAGCTGGGGCTAAGGTTTTATTGTCCTAATGTGGATGAAGGGAAGGAGATGTGTCTTTGGCTCTGCGTGAAGTGAGGAGCTGTAACTGAAATGCCTTTTAAATAGCTGAGATCCTCAAAAGATTTCCAAGTTCAAAAAAATAAAAAAAAAATCTTTATCTCCTGGCTCAGAGAAATAGTAAGAAAGCACAGGGTCTGTCTCAGGCACTAAATAGATTTTTAAAAATCAGAAGAACATATCCTTTGAGCAACCTAAATCCCAAGTCTACACAAAACATGGGATTAAGTTATAAATTTATATGCATGGTAAGATAACTCCAAGCTGAGAAAGTAATATAAAGTTGTCCAGAACTCACTTTGCTTCTGGAAGTCATAGCTTGACATGGTAGGAGGAGGCAAGGCAAAGAGAGGAGTTAACTCCATCCATTTTTAACTTTCTCATTTAAAAATAAATTATTGGATTTCCTGTTTGACAGTTTAAACCAGCAACTATCTTCTCCTTTGTGTCTGCATTAGAAGGAGGTGTGCTCTCCCAGGACCCTCCAGGTAGCTATCAGTTGACAGTTATTGTTTTGAAGGTTGAGGTACCAGAGGGAGTTATGGACTGTGTAAGGGATTAAAATATAAATGATATTTTTCTTTACTTTTCAAATATTTTTTTCCTATTTTCATTTAACTGAGGCCATTGATATTCAAAGCAAATGTTAGATGTGACTATGTCTTTTTTTTTCCTGCAAAACATCCATTAGAAACAACTGGCAGCTCAGATCTTTTATCTTAACCAGTTGAACTCACTAGTACTGTTGGTGGTGCAAGGAAAAAGTGTGGCTTTTTTTTTGCCTGACGTACAGGAAGGTTTTTGTTTTGCTTCAACAGCTTTTTAAAATCCCCATCTTGGCTCCTATCCATGTCTCCTCCCAACTCAGACCATAAAACAGCTGTATAGAACTCACCCTAGAAAGTCCACTTTTCTGTCTGTAGGGCCAGAATTGGCATCCTGGTCCAATAGCCAGTCCATCTATATAACAGCAGCATCTAATATACAAAGGTGCTCATTGTCTGAGGCTCTATCATTCAAATTTCCACGTATAAATGGCTCAGAGGGAAGCAAAATGTATCACAATGCAAATTGTTCACTCATATACTAACCATGCATAAAATCAATTTATATTTCAAGGTCCTTCCCAGTTTAACTTTAAGAAATGAAACCTGTCACCTCCATGCATTGGGGACAATCATCAGATATAGAAGAGGAATATACACAACAAATGTATTGCAAAGCAAAGTTGTAAATCTTGCAAAATATCCCAGACTTTACGAAGTCAATGGAGAACTGCTGGAATCAAGCAAAGCCATTGACAAATGAGGATCTGACAGGGGTCCTGAATCCCCCCGAGCCACATACTGGTACTTGTCTGTGGTCTGTTAGGAAATGGGCCACATAGCAGGGGGTGAGCAGCAGGCAAGCGAGCAAAGCTTCATCTGTATTTACAGCTGCTCCTCAGCACTGGCATCACCGCCTCAGCTCCACCTCAGATCATCAGGCATTAGATTCTCATAGGAGCACTTGTCTCTGGTGCCAAAAAATGTTTGGGATTGCCTATCTAAAAAATTTAAACCAGTTAACCATTTAGAGGAGCCCACTTTCCCTTCCTCGTTCCAACCTCCACCCTATGAAGTGAGGAGATTGTTGAGGAAAAAGGAGTGCCACTCAGAGCTTGTGAGGGGCTCTTTCTGAATCTATTCATCTGATGGTGAACCACACCACAATGGTACACACACTTAAGTCTGGGGGTGTCCAAGGGGCTCCTGCTAACAAGAGTTTTGGGAAAGCATTGTTGACAGGACTTGGTTGTTTGGTTTAGGTTCCTACTCACTCATATGGGACAGGGACTTCCATTTGTATTCTCACAAATACTAGAGATAAGCATACATAGAGCATATTTGCTGCAATCAGAGGGGAGAAAAGGAAAGTCACAGAGATGTTTAGTAGCTTGCTTAAAGTCATAGTAAGTGAAGATCTGGAATTTGTACATATTGTTAACTTCAAATCTGTTAAAAATTACTTATTCGTATATACTTATCCATCTATTCTTTCAGTCAACAATTATTCTCATTCTCTTTCTTTTTCTCTCCCTCACTTCCCCCTTCTCTGTTTCTCTGCTTTGAAGTAGCTAACAGATATGCAAACACATGCTTGTGTAATGCACAATGGTGACTGCAATTGACATGTGGTAATTGTGCTGTGCCATCCAGATCTCCTTTCAATAAAGGATTTGTTGCTGCAGCTGCTAAGCATGCTGTCAGCATACAGCCTCCAGCTGTTAGCCCCCCGAGGATTGCCTCAGCTGCAGAAAGCCCCTTTGCACAAATACATACTCTTTCCTGGGGAGGCTCACATCCATTGGTTTATAGATGCATGGTACAGAGGCCTGGCTATTTTATCCTAAGACAATACTGAAGTTTCACTCTAGCTCCAGAGCTCCCTGTAGAATAGGCCAAGGCTGCCATTTGAATTTCAGTGCAGCTCACTAGCTCCTTCTGCCCAATCTTGCTTCCTTTCACTCCTTTGCACAAGTCTTGATACCACAGGTATTTAATAAACATCTTGCATTTAAACTATATTTCAGAGTCTGCTTCCCGAAAAACCCACCTACAATACTCGTTCCTATATAAAATGCCTGTAAAATAATGTAAAATATGTTCCCTTGCCCTAGTGAAGAAAGTGAAACAAAGTTACTGTATCATAAGATAAATGTAATAAGAAGTAAGGAATGTGGGAGTTCAGATCACTCTGTGTGGGATGATTAGTATATTAGAGATGTCAATCATGTCTTCCATGCTCATACATGCTCTCCTCACATCCCTGAAAGGAATAGTAAAAGGTGTCATGTATCTTCTATCTACCTCCATGGTTGACTAGTCAAGCAGTGAACATCATACTCAGGGAAGTCAACCCACTGGCTCAGCTGGATCTCTTGGCTTTGCTCTCCAAAGAATTGGGAAAATTGGGACATAGTGACAATGTACTCAGTTGTCACTGGTCTCTAAAGTTGATGGGACAAATAAGCCATTAGATGTATAAAATACAGAGAGTTGGTATGATGAGAATGAAAATAATGAAAATAATAATTAAGAGATCAGCAGACAAGTGGAGACTTAAGGCCTCAGAGATGGGGAGAATAACTTCCATTTTTGATTTTCTGCTACTTCTGACTCCAGTCTTACATGAGACCTGGCTGCCTTTGGTGCCTTAGTTTCTTTTGAGTTAGCTATGTGCTTTTTATCCAACAGATTATCTCTTTTGGCTAAAGAATTCTGTTTCTTGTAATAATATTGTATTCAGACAATTATAAGAGAAGGGATTTAAAATGGGAGTTGCTGGAAAAATAAGATTTCAATAGGGGAAGATAAACGGAACATGGAATGCAAGGCAAGAGCAGCATCACACACAGAGGTGCTGAAACACATATTTGTTGGACATATCTGGAGGATGATGAATAGGCCAGTTTGATCAATATGAAGGAAATGGAAAGCAAAATAACAGGATAAATGCAAGACTGGTGGGAAAACTTTGATTAATTGGTGGAGCTGGCCTGCATTAAAGAGTCTATTCATTCTTTTTAGGAAATCCCACTGGCCACAGAGAACATGGAATAAGGATATAAAGCAGTAAAAATTGGCTGTTGGAAAAAGTGAGGAAATAAAAACAGGGCAATGGGTGTCTTTCTTGTGGCAGGGTAACAAGATGAGATTAATGAAAATGAAACAATGAAATAAAAGGAATGAATGGGAAATCAGCACAGTGTCTTGGACCTAAATTAGTTCATACCCATCCAGTAGTGTGTAGGTGAGTGGTTAACAACTGGCATGTTCTCTTTCTCTCTTCCTTTCTCTCTCCTTCTCTCTTTCCCTCTCTCTCTCTCTGTTTCCCACTATGTCTCCTCACCCCACCATCTCTCTCAAAATGACAAAAATAAAAAAAGGGTGAAATAAAAATAAAATCAGGGTGAAAGCCCTGATTGTAGTGTTTGATTTCCATGTTATAAACACTCTCACTATGGCTGATTTCAAGCTATCAGAGTGATGTCACTGAACGCAGAGTTAGGAAGAGGCCCACACTATTGACTCTTTGAAGTCCATGAGAGCTGGCTACAGCACCCTACTATTCCTATCCTTGAACCAATTATTGCACATAGATCAATAAGTTATGCTGATTGGTGTAGGCAATCAAGACTGGTTTGCGAAGCTGCTGAGGTCAATTCCATCCATCTACATGTAAAGTAGGAGTGGAAAACTGTCTAGTATTTTTGAAATTAGTGCAGAAAAAAATGAGGAAAAGAAAATAAACTGGAGTTGGATGTGGAAAGGGAAGGAGTTAAAGATCATGAGTGGGTGGTAAGAACATGAAGCACAGGGAAAAATTAAGAAGAGTTAAGTGGAGGAATAGTCACAGATCTCTACCAAAGTATTCATCCTTGTACTGAAAGCTCTCTAAGTTTGGTCCATTTTCCAGGATGATCTGGGAGGCACTATAATATAATGGTGAATAGTCATGAGATCTTGGGCAAGTTATAAAAGATATTCTGAGTCTTTATCCTCTATTGAAGTAAAAAGGGTGAGAATTTTTATTGTGAGGACTAACTCACAGATTTCACTATTTTTCAGAGATTAACTATGAGAGGGTGTAGGTCATAGCAGCTAAGAATGCAATCTCTGGAGTTGGAATGCCTGGCTTGACTCCTAGTTCTATCTGTTATTAGCTACAAGACCTTGGGAAAACTGATGAAATCGATATACACTACAGTTTTTGAATTTGTAAAATGGGAACGCCAACACTATTTTTAAATTAATTAAATAAGGAGGCCATTAGACTAAGGTGGTTCCAATGCCTTAGCAGCCTATATAAGCAATCTAAAACCTAAGCTTGTAAATGCCTTGAGGTTAAGAAATCAAAATCTAGGGATTCTGGTAAAGATGGCAAAGTAGGAAAATGCTGTGCTTGCCTCCTCTCACAACCACATCAGAATTACAACTAAACTTCAGAACAGCCATAATTGAGAGTCGCCTGAAGTCTAGATCAACAGAAGTCCCACAACTGGGACACACTGAAGAGGCCACCTTGAGACTGAAGAAGGGATGGAGACGCAAAACAGGATGGACCCACACGTGCATTTAGTGGTTGAGAATGGGGCGAAATATCTCAGCTGCATAAGACCCTCCTGGAAGAGCGAGAGGTCTCAATCCCACACCAGGCTCCCTAGCTCAGAGTTCCAGTGCAAGGAAAAGAAGTCCCCACAGATTTTTTATTTCTGGCTATAAAAGTTAGCAGAGATTGTGGCTGAGTAAAACAGAGGGCTGCTGAAATCTCATGTACTCCTCTTAAAAGTCTTGTGCACAGACTTATTTGCTGACAGATTCACTCACCCTGAGCTCCAGCACTGGGTCGGCAGAATGTAAGGTGCAAGGGACATACAGGGAGGAACTGAATGTCTGGCTTTGGGGTGAGGGCTGGAGGGACAGCTTTCTCTCAGACAGAAGTGCTGGCAGAAGCCATTGTTGCTTTGTAGATTCCTCCCCACTCCCAGTGTGCAGACACAGGCGGTCACCAAATCTGAGTTTCCATCAACCTGGCAAACAGTTGTTACCCCACCCTGGAGATTTCCTGAGATCTTGCCTCACCCAACTTGCAGGCCCACCCAAGCTGTTTCCAGTGGCTTTGCCATACAAACAGTCTGTCTTGGCTCATGCTGCAGACTTTCCTAAAATCTCTCAAAGGTTCACAAAACCCAAATAAGCAGCATTTGGCCCTGGTGTGCCCTGTAACTTTGCTGAGCAGCCCCAAGCCTGGCCCTAGTGGCAGTCAGCCTCAGTTTACAACTTGGTCTTTTGAGGTGCCTCTGAGCCCAACGTGGGTGGTAGCCTTTCAGATCACTTGGTGACTTTTGACAGATGGTCCCAGGCAAAACACAAGCTGTAGCTGAACTTGGCCTGTGGCAGGGTTCATTCCAGGAAGTCCCAGGGCTGACATGCCTAGTGGCTAGCTTCAGACTAAGGTGGAGTACACCCAGGGATGCATCTGAGGAAGACACACCCAAAGGGCTGACTGGCCAGGAACCAGAGCCATGCTAAAGAAAATAATGCTTTGTAGGATCAGTCCCTCACTGGACAGTCTTAAAAATCAGCCTGAGAATCAATCCTTCCCGTTGATGTGTAAACAGCAAATAAGGCTCAACTATAACAGGAGGTGCCACACAACCCATAGAAAGGACACACCTGCAGCACCTGGCTCAGGTGACCAAAGAAGATTGTACTAGTGGGCCCTACAAGACACCAATTACATAAAGCCACTCTATTAAGACCAGGAGACTTAGGAGCCCTACCTAATACATAGAAACAAACACAGGAAGGCAGACAAAATGGGGAGACAAAGAAACATGTCCCACATGAAAGAACAGAACAAAGCTCCAGAAAAATAACTAAACAAAGTGCAGACAAGCAATCTCCCTGATGCAGAGTTCAAACATTGGTTATAAAGATGCTCCATGAACTCAGGGGAAGAGTAGATGAACTCAGGGAGAACGTTAACAAAGACATAGAAAATATAAAAATGGAGATGGAAAACATAGAAGGGATCCAGTCAGAAGCAAGGCATGCAATATCTGAGATGAAGAGTACATTAGAGGGAATCAATAGATTGGATCAAACAGAGGATCTAATCAGCGATTTAGAGGATGGGTAGCAGAAAACACCTAATCAGAATAGCAACAAGAAAAAAGAATTCAAAAAAATGAGGATAGTTTAAAGACTCTCTGGGACAACATCAAGCATATCAACATTCACATCATAGGGGTACCAGAAGGAGAAGAGAGGGAACAAGAAATTGAAAACCTATTTGAGGAAACGATGACTCAAAACTTCCATACCCTGATGAAGAAAATAGACACAATCCCGGAGGCACAGAGAGTCCCAACCAAGATGAACCCAAAGAGGCCCTCGCCAAGAAACACCACAATTAAAGTGTCAAGTGTTAAAGACAAAGAGAGAATTGTAAAAGCAGCAAGAGAAAAGCAGTTAGTTACCCACAAGGGAGTTCCCATAGGACTATCAGCTGATTTTTCAACAGAAACTTTGCAGGCCAAAAGGGATTGGCACAAAATATTCAAAGTGATTAAAAGCAAAGACCTACAATCAAGATTACTCTACCCAGCAAAGCTATCATTTAAAATTGAAAGACAGATAAAGAGCTTTCCAGATAAGAAAGAGCTAAAGAAGTTTGTCACCATCAGACTAGTATTACAAGAAATGTTAGAGGGACTTTTTTAAAGAAAAAGAAAACATTAAAATATGAATAATAAAA
>NW_011888825.1:6622759-6633126 GCF_000151845.1 Pteropus vampyrus | reverse complement strand
GGACTTTTTTAAAGAAAAAGAAAACATTAAAATATGAATAATAAAAAGGCAATAAATACTTTAAATGTAAATGGATTAAATGCTCCAGTCAAAATTTAGGTGTCTGAATAGATAAGAAAAGAAGACCCTACATATGCTGCCTACAAAATACTCACTTCAGAGTGAAAGACAAATACAGACTGAAAGTAAAGGGATGGAAAAAGATATTTGATAATAATGGAAACAAACAAACAAACAAACCAAGCTAGCAATACTTTTGCCAGACAAAATAGACTTTAAATCAAAGGCTATAACAAGAGGCAATAATTCCACTTCTGGGTATATATCCAAACAAACCCAAAACACTACTTCGAAGGGACATGCATATTCATAAGTCATTGCAGCATCATTTACAATGGGAAGATTATGAGGCAATCTGGGTGTCCATCGATAGACGAATTGATAAAGAAGTGGTACATATATACAATGGAAAATTACTCAACCATAAAAAAGAATGAAATCTTGCCATCTTCAGCAACATGGATGGACCTGGGAGGGTATTGTGCTGAATGGAGTAAGTCAGACAGAGAAAGATAGATGTCATATGGTTTCACTTACATGTGGAATTTAAAGAACAAAACAAACAATCAAATATGCATCTTTCTAAGGATATACTGTACTATTGCTTTATTGCTTTTACACAGTTACAAAATTCCATGAAAGCTTTACCCTTTGGAAAGTGAAATGAAGTAAAATCAGATTCTGTCTTTTGCAATTAGAAATTGGATTGAGATAGTTTGATAAGTAAATTCTACAACCTGTTGATAGTGTGGTCTTCTTCCAGCAGGTGAATCCAAGCTTATATTAGAATATATTTAAAAACAATAAAAATTATGTAAATTTAAAGTTCTCCTGATCGTCAGCCTTTCTCTCTTCTAGATATTTTTATCTTCCGGGAAGTATAGAGCACAACATCCATCCTCTTCTGAAAGGGTCGGGAAATGCTCAGCATTTGTGCTTTTCTGCCTCCTCTTCAAGGCCTTCTCTTCCAGGACCATGAGTGTGCCCAAGTGAAAATGTAAGGCTTCCAGAATCTCTTTCAGGAGCATGAGTGTGCCCAAGTGAAAATGTAAGGCTTCCAAAATGTAAGATTAGTGATTTGATATTAGCATTCTGAAATGTCTTTATTCATGCTGTAAGCACTTGATGAAGAGTCCTCAGAGTAAACTCCTGGCTAAAGATGGATGACCTGAGTTCATTCAAAGACCAAATAACTTCCAGACATTTATTTTGGATGGAAACATATGTTTTTCCCTTGACAATAATTTTCTTGTGAGATATACAGGCAACCCCCAAATTGCAAATAGACTATTAACAAATTTCATTTTAGGTCAGTCATTTGGAATGCACAATGATTTTTTTCTCATAGAGATAATATTATAAATGTCAATTAAGGACCCAGGCTATTTGCAAAATTTGTACTTATCCCATATCTTGATTGGAAGGCTGCAATGGAGACTAGTAGAAAATAAGAGCCACACAGTATTTCTTGCTTCTTCTAGGATTTCTCTGTGTTCGTGGCATCTCATGGCGATTATGGGTACAGTGTCTGGGGCAGACTGACTGAGTTTGAATCCAGGCTTGGATACACATTAGCTGTATGACTTTGGGCAGGTCACTTAACCTCTCTTCTCAGTTTCCTCATCCATAAAAGAGAAATGACATTTAGATCAATTTAACAGAGCTAGAGCAGTTGAGAAACACATACACACGAACATACTTTAGAACAATTCCAAGAAGTCAGTGAATACCATGTGGTTATTTGCTATTGTTATTGTTGGTTATAGTAACTCACATGGTGCTGATTTTTTTTCAATCACTGATTCATATTTTACTGAACAAAAAGCAAGACTAGTGGACTATTAGCAACAAAAGAAAATGGAGAAAGAGGAGATGGTGTGGTCTTTTACCCTCATAGTTATTCCTGTTTAGGTAAAATAAGATAAATTTGAGGAAAGAGAATATAGACGGATACTGACATTGAATTATAGGATATTTTGAGTGATTCCAAAGGTTGCATTTTTTTCAAAGTTAGGTTTATTCATTATAAATAATTTGGAAAATATAGAAAAGTACAAAAGAAAAAATAAAAATCTCTCCAAATGTGACCACCCAGAAATAGCCACTAATTACTTTTTATTTTGTCATCTTTCAGTATTCTGTCCTATGCATGTGCACAACTCTCAAAAATTATTAATAATAATTATATTTAAATATTCCATATTATTTTCATACTTTACTTAGCAACATATTGTAGTTTTTTTTTCATATTCCTATCATATGTGATTTCTAATGGCATCATGGCTTCCATCACATGGACATACTAAAATTGATATAGACAATCCCCAGTTGATGAATATTTAGTTTGTTTTCCTTTTTAAACTATTCTAAATAATATCATTATAATTCTACATATAGATAAAAGTTTACTAATGTTACTATTTATTTCCTTTAACCAAGAAATTAAATTTTCTGCATAGATTCTACTCATAATTTAAGGCTTTTGATACATTTTGTTGAACTAGCTTCTAGAGACTATGTTCTAATTCATCTTTCTTCTAGCAATAAGACCACAGGTTCCTAGAAAGTTTCTTAAATTCTTAGATTGAGGATGTATTTAATCTTCTCAATTTGGTAGATGAAAAGGGTATCTTGTGATTTTAATTTTCATTTTTGAATCTGATGTTAAACATTTTCCACATGTTTATTATTCATTTGAATTTCTTTTGTCAATTATCTTTTCAGTTTTTGGCCATTTTTCTATGCTGTTCACCTTTCAATTTTTTTTTTCTGTTTTCTTTAAGTAAAACCATTTTCCTTTGTATTCATACAATACAAAAATGTATTTAGGATGTAAAAAACACACTGTATGCAATTTAAAATTTTATTTTTATTGAGATATAATTGACATATAACATTGGTAAGTGTAAGGTGTACAACGTAATGGTTTGGTACATTTATATATAGGCATATATGTATTGCACTTTGCTTTATTATGCCTTCCAGATATTGTGCTTTTTACAAATTAACGGTTTCTGGCAACCCTGTCACAAACCTTTTGGTGCCATTTTTCCAACAGGCTCAGATGAAGATTAACGTTTTTTAGCAATAAAGTATTTTTTAATTAGGGTATGTACATTTTCTTTTAAACCATAATGCTATTGCACACTTACTGGACTGTAGAATAGTATAAAGAGAACTTTTATATGTACTGGGAAACCAAAAAAAAATTGCGTGACTTACTTTACTGGGATATTTGCTTTATTGTGGTGGTCTGGAAGCAAATATGCAGTATCTGTGAGGTATGCATGTATTGCATTATGATTATCACCATAATCATAAGGTTAGCTAACACCTCTATCATATCTTAATTATTTATTTTTTGTGGTGAGAACAATTAAGATTTAGTTTCTTAGCAACTCTGAAGTTTATAATACAGTACACTTCTGATGAGACACTGTTATTGGAAAATGAGTTGAAGCCCCACAGACACTGTTCGCTCTAGTCACTGCTGGCTGAACTGAATAGAGAGGCTGAGAGGAGGTGAGTGGGACAAAGAGGCATTTGATACAGGCTCTAATGGCTGGATGGGGTATGTACAATAACAGGAAACTCAGGAACAACTGTGTCTAATATGTAGAAAGGTTTTAATTTTTATACATGTGAAAAGTTAAAATAAGAGAAGGAAGAGTTACTATGTAGAGGATTTTGAAAGTAGACAAATGCAATCAAGCAATTCTGCTTTTCTGATGGTCAGCAAGGTGGTCTCATCAATAAAGACTATTTTACATATTTTATAAAATATAAAGGACAATGTAGTCCAAAGGTAGTTCGGTAGTTCACATACCTACCACTGGTATGTGAATCGCGATTTGATTAGAAAGAAAAGGACGAAATTCTCTGTGAATTTTTAAATTCTCAGAAAATTTAAATTCTATTTATTTAAGATGAAACACCAAAATGTAGGAATCCTCCTTTGCAAAGGATGTGGATTTACAAAATGGATAATTTGGCAAAAATGGTACAATGCTGAAAACACAGAACATTTGAAATGGGGGAGAATAAAGCTATATACAGAGATATGACATAAAAAGCACAAATATAGAATAGAAGCTATAAAAAGATCTTAAAGGGGTGATGACATAGGGCTTGATAGCTATAATGCAATATTAATTATAAGTTATTGGTAGAAGTCAATATAAAATTTAAAAGAATTAAAAGAAATAAACCCTTGGAGGTTCACATGCCAAAGTGTGTTGGAATCATATACTCAGGAAATTATATTAATAAAAAAAATAGATGATATCCAACATAAACTGAGACAACAAGCTGGATACTAGATTAGAAATACCTGAGGGATATTGCTATTTTGGGGATCAGGGCAATGTAGAAATGTGCACAGTTTCGAAAAACTTGAAAGATTAGATTATGAGGACAAACTGTATAACAATAGGGGGATATTAGCTACAGCAGGAGGAGCTACAATATGGATCCAGATGGGCCAGACAGGAGTTAGCAGAGAGTGGAGAGTGGTGGGTCATAGCAGGAAAGATATCTTCCATGAAGAAATAGAAGTCTCATAGTATAGTGGTAGATGACAGATGGTAAGTTCCAGCAAGATGTATTAGGGTGATTTGGCAGGTGGGAGGGGTACGCTGAATCTCAGGGAATCCATCTGGGGAAGGCACTAACTGGAGAGCTATAGAGTTGGTATAGGGAAGTCTGGTAGCAAGGCTTCAGCTGTTGAACTGGAATACCTAAGAGACTCCTTTCCTGTGGGAGGCTAACAAGACTATGTCAGGGCATCCATCCTAGGAGGAAAAAGTATTAGTTAGAATCATGGCTCATCAGAGAGCCTGTTAACTCATGCATTTCTAGTTCGTAGGATGTAAGCTGAGGTCTTTGCTGAAGGGAATACACAGGAGATAAACTGCTACACACCAGAGTCCCTACATTTTACACCAAAATGACTTTGATATAACCTTTCTGAGGACAGTGCTGAAGGTAGGGCAAGTGGGGAACAAACAACCAAAACAATGGAAAGAGGAAGAAATCAAACAAGAGAAGGAAAATAAGAATGAAAAGAATGGAAATCTATGTTCATCTAAATGTTATATTTGGAAGAGAATGTAGTATCTGCAAAAGAAAATAATTTACAGTGTTGGAAGAAATTCTAAATTTGATATGGTAGACCTACTTTAAAATACTTTATCTAGAATTCAGCATGTGGTTCTTAATAAGCAAATCCAGTCTTAGCTTAGGAAATCACATTTGTATTTAAATATTCCTAAAATACATTATTTCATCCCTTAGTTAAGCATTCTATTGAACATAAAACTCTTGACCAAGATTTGGGATGGATATTACAAACATCCAGGATGGCACTATGGAATTACACACTTTGTATCTGCCCTTCAGCTCTTCTATTCTCTCCCTCGGTGTTCCTTAGTGCTGAACTATAAATTGTCACTTCTATGGTTATAGTGTCTCATCATATAGAGACATTTCTTTTCACTCTCTCTTCATTGTATTTCTTTGTTATTCCAAGGAAAGTTGAGTCTCATAAGGATTAAAATCAGTTTTAAAAAGGGAGAGAAAAAACAGTATGGAGATTCCTCAAAAAATTAAAATAGAGCTGCTATATGATTCAGAAATTCCACTTCAGGGTATTTATCTGAAGAAAACAAAAACACAGATTCAAAAAGATCTATGCACCCCTATGTTCTTTGTAGTATTACTAATAATAGTCAAGATAAGGAAATAACTTACTTGTACGCCAATAAATGAATGCATAAAAAAGTTATGATACACACACATAGAATATCATTTAGCAGTAATAAAATAAAATAAAATAAAATCTTGTCATCTTTAACAACACAGATAGAACTATAGTGTATTGAGCTAAATGAAATAACTCAGATAGGGAAAGACAAATACCATATGATTTCACTTACATGTGGAATCTTAAAAAAATAAATGAATAAACAAAACAAAACAAAACAGTACAGACTTATATGTACAGAGAACGAGCTGGTTGTTGCCAGAGGGGAGAGGGTGGGTGAATAGGAATAAAATGTAAATTTAAAAAATTAAATTAAAAATATAGAAACATGCGAGGAATTGGAGAAACATGGCAGAGTGAGAGATGTCCCTAGATCTCTCCCCTTGAAACAACAATAAGCTGAACATCTAAAACTCAACAAAAAACACCCAAACTACACACCAGCATGTCTGAGTGTGGGATCTGCGCATAAGAGCTACCACAGGTCAGAATCCTGGGTGTTGGGCAGTGGATTGGGAGAAATAAAGAAGCTGCTTATCACAGCCACAAGAGGTCCCTATAGGAGGAGGGGGAGGGGAAAAGGTGTGATGAGTTCCCTGACCAGCCCTGTCTGGGAGAGTTGTGAGCTCCACTCAGTCAGTGGCAAAGCTCAGACATCAGGGCAAAAAGCAGAGAAGCAGGATGGCAGAAAAACAACAGTTGATTTTTACTGGCCACGGTTGCAAAACTGAGGCTAAGCCGCAGCCCCAAACGCCCAACCCAGAGGAACTTTCTCCTCATGACCTCCAAGACCGAACACTGTGGAACCCAGGGGATGCTAAGCAAACACTACAGAAACTGTCGCTAACACTGATAGGGACTGAAACTGTGATTAAACATCTACGAGAAAAAAAGGCATTATTAAGGCTTTATATAAAGCAAGGATCCAAGACTTAGATGCTACCTACTGGAAACCAAAAGAAAAAGTGCCTTCTTTGCAGCAGGCTAAAGAGAGACCTTTATATAATAAATCTTCTTTCTGGAAAAAAAAAGCAGAACACACTTCCATTAATGCCCAGGAAGAGAAATAGTCTATTAAACACCATGAACAACCAAGGTGACAAGGCATCTCAGAAAGAAAGAGAACAATCTCTAGAAAATAAGCTTAAAGACATAGAAATATATGACTTAAATGACAGAGAATTCAGGATGGTACTTCTGAAAAAAACTCAGTGAGTTCCAAAACAAATCACATCAATAATTTCAGGATGAGCAGAGTCAGTTCTTTAGCAAGGAGATGGAAACCCTCAAAAAGAACAGAATAGATCTTCTGGAGATAAAGAACATCCTGAAAGAGTTGAAAAAATGAGATAGCAAGCTTGGGAAATAGAGTCGACCAAATGGAGGAAAGGATCAGTGATATCAAAGACAGAAATTTAGAAATAAATCAGAAAGAAGAAGAGAGAAAACAAAGAATAAAAAATAATGACAGAGAAATACAAGAACTAGTTGATACCATCAGGAGAGGAAACATAAGCATAATGGGCATTATCGAAAGTGAGGAAAAGGAGCAGGGACCAGAAAGCATTTTCAGACAAATAGTTGATGAGAATTTCCCAAATCTTAGAAATGAGCTGGAGCTTAAAATTCAAGAAGTCAACAGAACATCCAATTATGTCAACCCAAAAAGGCCTTCGCCAAGACACACTGTATTAAAATTATCAAAAATCAACAAAATACAGAATTCTCAAGGAAGCCAAAGAAAAGAAGATGGTAGCTTATAAGGGAAAATCCATTAGATTATTGTTGAGCTTCTCAGCACAAACCTAATAAGCCAGAAAGGAGTGGAATCAAATATTCAAACTATTAACTGGAAAAAAAAAAAACTACCAGCTTAGAATGATGTATCCAGCTAAACTCTCCTTTACATATGAAGGAGAAATTAAAACTTTTCCAGACATACAAAAATTGAGGGAATTCTCCACTACAAGGCCTGCACTATAGGAAATACTGAAAAGGGTCAGCTCAACTAAAACAAAATGACAAAAAAAAAAACCAAAACCATAATTAGGAGTAAAGTGACTATCAGGCAAATAGGGAAGTGCAATCCTTACCAAGAACAGGGCATTGTAAGCTTAAACAATAAGAAGAGATTTGCTATAGCAAGATAGTAATGAACATTCAGCATACATAGGGACAAATTGAGACAACAATGACTGAAAGGAGGAGGATTCAAAAATCCAAATTGGCAAAAGAGAATGGAGATAAGGCATGTGCAGAAGAAAATGTACGACTGTGTGTGTGTGTGTGTGTGTGTGTGTGCGCTATCCTTTACATATTCGTGATGGTAACCACATACAGAAGATTCAGAATTGAAGTATATAACATAAAACAAGAAGAACCACAGGAAAAACCCACAAAAGCCAATGAAAATAAAGAGAACAGAAACACAAGAACAAGAAAGCAGTGGAAACACTGAGCTACCAGAAAGCAAAAGATAAAATTGCTATAAGATGACCCCATTTTTTAATAATCACCCTAAATGTAAATGGATTGAAATTACCAGTAAAAAGGCATAGAGTTGAAGAATGGATAAAAAAAACAAAACCCAAACATATGCTGCCTCCAGGAGACACGTCTCAGCTCCAAAGACAAATAAAGACTCAAAGTGAAAGGGTGGAAAATGATATTTCAAGCAAATGGCATTCAGAGAAAAGCAGGAGTAGCGATACTAATATCAGACAAAATAGACTTCGAGATAAAAAAGGTAAAGAAAGATACTGAGGGACACTTCATAATGATAAAAAGAATCATATACCATGAAGACATAACACTTATTAATATCTATGCTCCCAATCAGGGAGCCCCAAAATATGTAAAGCAATTACTAAGAGAACTAAAGGAAGAGACAGACCAAAACAGTATCATAGTAGGGGGCCTAAATAACTCACTGTTGGTTATAGACAAATCATCTAAACCGAAAATCGATAAGGAAATAACACATTAGACCAACTGGACATAATTAACATTTACAGAGCCTTCCATCCCCAAACTGCTGCTTACACATTCTTCTCTAGTGAACATGGAACATTCTCAAGAAACGACCACAGACTGGGACACAGAAATAGCCTCAACAAATATAAGAAGATTTAAATCATACCAACCATATTCTCTGATCATAATGCTTTGAAACTAGAGATCAACTGCAAAAATAAATCAGGAAGAACCACAAATACATGAAGATTAAACAACATGAAAAATGACTTAGTCAGAGAAGAATAAAAGGATCAAGAGATATATAGAAACTTTTGATAATAATAGTACAATATATCAAAACTTTTGAGACATGGCAAAAGCGGTCATAAGAGGAAAGTTCATATCATTATAGTCTTATCTCCAAAACAAGAACAAGCCCAAATAAACAACCTAATGCTTCATCTTTAAAAACTAGAACAGGAAGAACAAATGAAGCCAAAAATTTAGCAGAAGGAAAGAAATAGTCAAAATTAGAGCAGAAATAAAAGCAAAAACAACAACAAAACAATAAAAAAAATAAATGCAACAAAGAACTGGTTCTTTGAGAAGACTAATAAAACTGACAAATCCCTGGCTAGACTCACTAAAGAAAAAAGAGAAAGGATACAAATAAACAATATCAGGGATGAAAGAGGGGAAATTATGACGGACACTGCAGTAATACAGCGGATCATACAAGAATACTGTGAAAAGTATATAACAATAAATTTAATAACCTAGAAGAAATGGACCAGTACTTAGAAAAATACAATCTTCCTAGACTAAATCAAAGAGACCTGGAAAATCTAAATAGACTGGTCAGTAGTATGGAAATTGAAACAATCATCAGAAACCTACTCAAAAGTAAAAGTCCAGGACCAGATGGCTTCACCAGTCAGTTCTACCAAACATTCATAGAAGATTTAATACCTATTCTCCTCAAATTCTTCCAAAACTTCCAAGAGGAGGCAATACTTCCCAACTCATTTTATGAGGCCAATATTACTTTGGCACCAAAATCTGGTAAAGATAACACACACAAAAAAGAAAACTACAGACCAATATCTCTCATGAGCACAGATGTAAAAATCCTAAATAAGATACTAGTGAAGTGAAATAGCAACATATTACAAAGATTATACACCACAATCAAGTGGGATTCATCCCAGGGGCACAGAGATGGTTCAACATATGCAAATTGATTAATGTGATACACCACATAAACAAATTAAAGAATAAGAATCATATGATCATATCAATAGATGCAGAAAAAACCTTCAAGATACATCACGTATTTATGATCAAAACACTTAACAAAATCAGTATATAAGGAAAATACCTTAATATAATAAAGATCATATATGAGAAGCCCTCAGCCAACATTGTACTTAATGGTGAAAACTAAAAACTTTCCCTCTAAGATCAGGAACAAGGCAAGGCTGTCCACTATCTCCAGTTATTCAATATAACATTGAAGGTCTTAGTGAGTGCAATCAGACAAGAGAAATATACAAAAGGCATCCAAATAGGAAACCAAGAAGTCAAACTTTCA
>NW_011888825.1:6617983-6620436 GCF_000151845.1 Pteropus vampyrus | reverse complement strand
ATGTTGATGTAGAATGATTTTCTAGAGCAGTTTAGGGTGTTAGGCCTCAAAGAGAGATGCTTAAGAAGAAACCTGAGAGAATTTGATGTCCACAGCGCACCGCTCTGTCTCTTTCCCATGAACAAAAGACAAGTTGAGAAATGGGGACCTCATCATAGAAAAAAAAAAAAAGGATGAGAAATTTATTAACTCATATGAATAAACCCAGAAGAAGAGTAGTAACCACTATAAAGAAGGAGGAAGACAGCATCAGGAACCTGTCACTTTCACTTCTCTGCTTCCCTCTGCTTGTGGCTACATCGTCACAATGCCACACAAGTGCATGGTGGATAATGTGGCCTCTGGCACCTCCAGATACATATCTTAATACCTCCATATGTGGCGAAGGGATAAGACTTCTTTTTCTAGTTTAAATTAAAAAAAAAAATGTCTTAAGAAGAACTCTGATTGGCCAGGCTAGAATCACCTGTTCATTCCTAAACTGAGTCAGGACACCAGGGGTGGGACACTGAATGGCTCAGTTTATGTCACAGGATTACGACTTGTGACTAGCGGGCAGAGCTTTTTACAAGAAGGGTGAACATGGTAGGAAGAATGACTTACCACTGGGGGCGAGGAAACTGTCTTAACTTGTGTTAATTACTGCAGATAATAAAACTTGTGAAGAATTTGAGATAATTAAATGAACAAGACAGCAAATGAGGGCATATGGGATGTGGTAAAGAATTTGTAGGGACTTGGAATAGCTGGAGCTTGGATCTGTGGTTTGCTCATTTCTGGGTAGTGTTGGGTAAAAGGAATGTTTCTGTAAATACAAAATGAAAATACTGTCTTGTAATGCAAAACTCATGGAATCTTTTTTTTCCTACATCCTTGTCAAAAATAGAGAAGAAAAAATAAGTATAAAAGAAGCAGGGATAGATGCCCAAAGATACACTTTAATCCTCCATGTTTGTGCAAAAGAAGATTTGTCCAGGCAAATGTCCACTTAAGGAACCACTTAGGACCCTGATACAATTCTATAAGAACATGGTTAAGGTCCCAGTCAAAAGCCCAACACCAGCTTGAATCTATGGAAAGAGATTCTAGAAACACACAAGCCCCAAGTTACACTAACATCAGACTATGTTCAGCTGTCCCTCCAACCTGTCCCCAAAACACTGAGAATGTAGCACAATTTATAAATAGGTACAAAAGAATCGTAGGTATTAGAAGGCACATCTGCAACCTTAGATGAGTGGAGCTCCCAAACAAAGTCCAATTCATTAAGATCCTCAAATCACACTGGGAAGCCATTGAGCAGTTAAGGGATTCTGTGATATAAATTACTGGACCCATGAGAACATCGAGAAGCATTAGGTGATGAGTAGGGAGATAAAGAATTTACTCAGAGGATCTCAAGAGTATCCTGATGTATATTTAGAACTTAGTCTTTGAGATTGGCTACATCTGGATTCATATCCCACTTCCATCACTTGTAGGGAACCTGGAGATTGACACATCCTATCCAAGGCAGAGATAATCCAGAGATAATAAAAGAACCTGCTTCATAGATACAGGGTAAAGATTATGTGAAATAAGCATAGAAAGCATTTACAATAATTTCTAGTATGATCAATATATATGATCCCATTCTGCTAGCAACCGAAGTGATCTCCAAAAACTTAAATATGAGTATATTGTTATTTTATGTAAAACTTTCCCAATTAGAATGAGATAAAATCTCCTTATCATGGCTTATAAGTCCTTAAATGATCTGGTTCTTGTCTTACTTTGCAACCTGATTTTCTATTAGTTTCTCTCATTCATTTTTTCTTGCTATGTTGACTTTCATTAGATCCTCAAACATCTAAGGGGTTTCTGAAGAGATGCAAATATTCCAAGGCTTTCCCACAGGATTTTATCTTCTACCGCCCTCTGTCACCTGTCATGATAGAGATAGTTGAACACATAATATTCCTATGGGTTTCTGTTTGTTCTACTCCAGTCCCAACCACTCAATTATTGTTCAAACATATGTTTTCTTTCTGAAGATTTCCATAGTTTACCTCTGAATCTACATACCTCGATTCATGTTATAATTCTGAGTCTCCTGGGTTTCCTAGACTTATCTTGTCCAGCTACTACTCATGGTTGGTCTTACTCAGACTGAGAGGCAAACCAGATGTAGAATGAGAAACTCTGGCTCCTGATTCTCAGAGGGCTCACAACACACATTGCTCAGAGCTCCATCTGTCGACCTTTCTGAAAACTTGACAGTTCTCATTCTTGAATGCACTCCACAGTACCTCAACCTTTTGCAGAATCCCCCTTCCCTCCTGGTCAAAACATTTACCAGGCACAAATGATATCATCCTGGTCAGCCATTCTGATCACTTGCAACACCTGGATAGCTTCCATGGCTCATTGTCATTTAGATTTTTCCTAAACGACAGACATACTTTACAGCTGAT
>NW_011888825.1:6612367-6617933 GCF_000151845.1 Pteropus vampyrus | reverse complement strand
TCAGCTGTCCCTCCAACCTGTCCCCAAAACACTGAGAATGTAGCACAATTTATAAATAGGTACAAAAGAATCGTAGGTATTAGAAGGCACATCTGCAACCTTAGATGAGTGGAGCTCCCAAAGTCCAATTCATTAAGATCCTCAAATCACACTGGGAAGCCATTGAGCAGTTAAGGGATTCTGTGATATAAATTACTGGACCCATGAGAACATCGAGAAGCATTAGGTGATGAGTAGGGAGATAAAGAATTTACTCAGAGGATCTCAAGAGTATCCTGATGTATATTTAGAACTTAGTCTTTGAGATTGGCTACATCTGGATTCATATCCCACTTCCATCACTTGTAGGGAACCTGGAGATTGACACATCCTATCCAAGGCAGAGATAATCCAGAGATAATAAAAGAACCTGCTTCATAGATACAGGGTAAAGATTATGTGAAATAAGCATAGAAAGCATTTACAATAATTTCTAGTATGATCAATATATATGATCCCATTCTGCTAGCAACCGAAGTGATCTCCAAAAACTTAAATATGAGTATATTGTTATTTTATGTAAAACTTTCCCAATTAGAATGAGATAAAATCTCCTTATCATGGCTTATAAGTCCTTAAATGATCTGGTTCTTGTCTTACTTTGCAACCTGATTTTCTATTAGTTTCTCTCATTCATTTTTTCTTGCTATGTTGACTTTCATTAGATCCTCAAACATCTAAGGGGTTTCTGAAGAGATGCAAATATTCCAAGGCTTTCCCACAGGATTTTATCTTCTACCGCCCTCTGTCACCTGTCATGATAGAGATAGTTGAACACATAATATTCCTATGGGTTTCTGTTTGTTCTACTCCAGTCCCAACCACTCAATTATTGTTCAAACATATGTTTTCTTTCTGAAGATTTCCATAGTTTACCTCTGAATCTACATACCTCGATTCATGTTATAATTCTGAGTCTCCTGGGTTTCCTAGACTTATCTTGTCCAGCTACTACTCATGGTTGGTCTTACTCAGACTGAGAGGCAAACCAGATGTAGAATGAGAAACTCTGGCTCCTGATTCTCAGAGGGCTCACAACACACATTGCTCAGAGCTCCATCTGTCGACCTTTCTGAAAACTTGACAGTTCTCATTCTTGAATGCACTCCACAGTACCTCAACCTTTTGCAGAATCCCCCTTCCCTCCTGGTCAAAACATTTACCAGGCACAAATGATATCATCCTGGTCAGCCATTCTGATCACTTGCAACACCTGGATAGCTTCCATGGCTCATTGTCATTTAGATTTTTCCTAAACGACAGACATACTTTACAGCTGATTGCATGGACTGAGCATGGCTCAGAAAATTGGTCTTGTTAATCCACAGAATAGAATCTAGTTCCTGCAGAATTTCATGTTTCATGGCACCTGTCTTGACAAGTTTAAGCCAGAAAAATAGAGTCATTGGCAGTAGGACCCTTTTAGGATCTTGTGATGGATCTCATTTCTTATTTCTGCCTTTATTCTATCAGTTTAGGCATCTGTTTTTGGATGGTTTTCTGAGGATACAAGAATTCAAGTGTAAAGAAATCTATCTGGGAGGTGACCCTAAGAAATATCAATGAAGAGTAGAGATATGAGACAGGAAGAATAGGAAGTAGATAAAGGATGCGGTATTGACCAGTTTACCACTAGGCACACTGAGACTTATTCCTACTGGGAACTTGGGAGACAAGGTAGAAGATGTGTCAGAATTACTCCACCCAAAAGCCTATGGAGCTAGGTATTTATTAACTCTAATTAGTTATTGCTTGAGAGTTACTGGGGGTGGTGTTAACTCCCTGGAATTTCCAACTTTCTGGGAAGGTTCAGATAACTAGAGAGATAACTAAAGAGTCATAGATATTTGTAGTTAGAAGCTGTCAGATTGGTGTGTGCTGCAGAGATGATGATGGCTAAAGGGAGATGAAGGGAGGGAACTGACAATGTCTGATACAATAACCAGGAAATGAGGAAATGTGCTTTAAACTATGATGGAAATAGATGTCCTCCGCTCTAGCACTAGAGCTCACCTTCGATGTTCTTTGCTCCTCTGGCTGCTATATCTGACTCCTTATGATACAATTGTTCTCAGACATTGTGAGATTAAAACTATGGTACCTGGAATTAGATTTCTTACCTACCTGTTGATTGCCGGCCTTCACTATTATTTTGGTGGTCATACCAATTGCTGCCTGGAATTGCTCAATTCACACTCTTGGTTGGAACAATTTCATGGACAATTTTATGCCCTCAGTGAAATGCAGTCTTTTAAAAAAGGATCAGTTCCTTTGAAAGGTTAAACCAACAGTGACTATATTTCTCAGACTTTTTTCTCAGACTTTTTTCTCAGAACTGTATTTCTCAGACTTTTTTCTAGTTACATTTGCCTAAACAAATAAATAAAAGTTGTTTCTCCCAGAGTTAGAGGTCTGATTTAGCAAAGGTTCTTTTTTTATGAAAAAATATGAGCCAGAGAAAGCAGATTTTGCTGCAATTTGTCTGTGTGGGAGAGGGGTGTGTGTGGAGAGAGAGAGAGACAGAGAGAGAGAGAGAGAGAGAGAATCAAAAGACCAGTGGGAAAGCCAACACAACACATGATTTTTACTTCAGCAGTTTTACAAACAAAAAAGGAGGGTCAAAAAAAAAAAGAGAGAGAAACTTCTCCCCACTCCTATTCAGATTGAAATTTCAATTCTAAAATAGTCTTTGGCTTGAAAGACTGAACTGCACCATCTTTCCATATAAATGGCAAGGCAAGACATATTTCTATGTGTCGTTTTATGGCGTTTTCTTCGCATCTTTAATGTCTAACCATTTTATAGTGCTTGGCTTTGCAGGGCCCTAGAGATAACCTCTGAGCAATTCTGGCTCTTTTATTTGTAACACAGGAATAGTTAAGAAAGTGTCTGCACACCAATGACAAATTATTGCAATCTTAACTAGAAATAAGGCAGTAAAGATTGCTCAGACTTAAAACTTAAGAGAAGGTTGGAATACAGAGAGGATGAGAAACCTTCCAAATAGAATAATGAAGCTAATTGGTACAAATGATTAATTGCATTTTGCTAACCCTAAAGTTCTCTCTTTTTCATCAAGTTGGTGGCCCAGAAATAAACATTGCTAACAATTCTTTGCAGTTTTTTTTTTTTTTTTTTTAAAAACCAATCCCTTGATCTTGAGAGTTTGGAGTACATATTAAAAGTGTACATTTGAGGAGTTACAGTCCCATAGAGTTAGATTTTTATCTATAGTTCTGTTTATTTATTTGCTGTAAAATCTATTATCAGTGAGATGTGATTATTTGCAGTTCATGAAAATTCTGAACTTTTTTCATCTGTTCTTGTGTGTTACTGTGTGTTTTGGTGTTATGAGAATCCAGTTCTTTCTAGTTCTTAATGATAGGTTAAGTTAAAAGCATTTTGAGGTTTTATTTAAGAAATGATCTTAAACATTTGATTTTTCCTCTTTCTCAGTCTTATTCAAATAATTATGGAGAATAAGGTAGTGGTGAAGAACATAGGCACTGATTTCACGTGGATTTCAAGTCCTGGCTCTGGCAGTTACCAATTGTGTGACCTATGATAAGTTATGTAATTTCATTCAGAAATTGTTTTTTTTAGCTTTCAGACCTATAAAAGGGGGATATTGACAATGCTTAATTTGTAAGTATAACATTATTGTGAGCATCAAGTTATATAATTACATAATTGAATCATATAATACATTGTAATATATAATTAATTTAACAAAATAATGTGATATAAAATTTTGGAATATTAAAGCATTTAAAATGTTAGAAAACAACATCACTAATAGTAAAAACATTTCACACTGATTGATTTGATCAAATGTCAAACTAGATCTTTATCAAAGCATGAGAAGCAAGTGAGAGAAATCAGTAGAAGAGGTAACACAGTCTCTGATTCTGGGCTTATTGTTTGAATATCCATTTACACATTTAATAGTTGATGTTCTTTAAGAAAACATGATTTCTTCCAAGATTCTTTGTCCTCTTGTAAGGGTTTCCAGGCAAAACAGAGCTGTCTTGGCAAGAATATACTGACCCAAATATTTTATATGTAAGGTAGTGAAAGAAATGTTTAAAATATACCCATAAAAGTTGGAACGTAATGTTTTAAAGTCCTCTCTTGGTTTTTCTTTTTCACCAGAATCACTTTCTTACCCTAGCAAGGTGATGGAGAAGGAGTAGGAGGGACATTCAAAAGTCTTCACGACACTTTGCTTCTTAGGTCATTGATACGTGGCTATGGTTAGCTCAAGCCTCACCTCTGAGTCTTGTTGGTTGGTTAGGACTTATTCCCATGTAGTAGAAATTTGAGACTTGGAATGTAGAATTTACACAAAAAGAGACTAGACATTGCCTATTCTTGTTCCCCAAAGCAATTCTTCACAAATGTCCCAAGAGAAGCTCCCCTACTTTTTCCTATGATCGAATACATTTTCTAAGGCCCAATAAACTTATTTCTTGAAAATGCACTATGCACATTAGTTTATTTAAAGTTCTGAGAAGTCCTGAGATAAAGAAATTGATGATTAACTTTCTTTAACTCTGTGTTTTCCAAAGTTATGTGTCTATAACATCAAGCAATAGCTAACATTTGTGAAATTACTGTCCCATGCAGTGGATTTCAGGATACACTGGGCTAGTTCATAATGCCTACTGGTGTCAGTTCAAGTGGTGGTATGAATGATTCCTGTCCTCTATGAACATTATCCCTCATCTAGGCAGCCTAGGCATGTCTGTACCCAGAGCAGGGACCTGCATATGCCAGGGAACTAGGTATACAACCACTCATTTGCAAGTCTCAACTTTTAGAGTTAGTCCACTGTGGTTCCAAAGTATCAGCATGGATGTGGGATGCAAATAGATTATTGTTCTCTTCCCCAGAACTGAGCTATCAGGGTGGCCAAACAGGCTTTGTAAAAAGGTAACTGTGACAAAGCCTAACAGAGTTTAGGTCTTTGTCCCAGCTGTTATATTTTCTTCTGCTGAGGCTAAAAAAAATTAGCAGCACAGATTTTTCCATTTCCAAAATGTATTTCTATGTAAAAAAGAAAAGACAATAATTAAAAATGAATGATGAGATGTTTGTGTTTAGGAGAAAACAGAATTGACTATTCATATATTAGTAAAAATGTTTGAAACCTCGCTAGAACTCTATTTACTTCTCAAGGGGGACAGTTTCTTTGCAAATATTGAAAATGAGAAATTTGAAAAAAATCTATTTATTCCAAAGAGGAGCATGAGAATAGATAGAGAGAAGCCAAATTATTTCTTTAGTTTTTTTTTTTTTTTCAATTTGATTTTTAGGATGAACTGAGATTATAACCATGGACTTGGCAATTTTTCTTCCCACGTGCCTCCTGAGTTTTCTTCACGACTGGAAACCATTTGTGATCATAGGGGGAAATGCTCTTGCTGACAAATGGGCGTTTCTTGCTGTGTAGGTTCCAAGCTTTTTAATGACAGCCGTGGAAAACCGAAGTTCCCAGTAATTGTTTGCATTGGCCTAGGGCGCTATG